>NC_089788.1:33490767-33503267 GCF_040412425.1 Macrobrachium rosenbergii | reverse complement strand
AATTCATCATCTGTCAAAACAACGGTTCTCAGTTCTAAACCATTTCTTTTTCTGATGCAAGCCTTCCCGTGAGGAATCAATTTCAGTTGAAAGAGGGAGAGGGAGAGGGAGAGCACATGTTTAAAGGGTAAGCACGTTGCTTTATGAAAATGTAAATCCAATCCATTATTTGGAATTCTAAGAGGAAACAAAGGTTTTTTAAAAAGACTTGATTTGAACAGACCAGGAAGTGGCGTGAAATACTTGCCGACGTTAACAACGCAAAGAGATAAATCTCATGACAGTTGATGGACGAATTACAATTGCGCGAGGACAAATGTTGCCAGATTTAAATTTTGAAAGTGCTTTTTACGGTGTATAGGCTAATTGTTACCTTAGAAGAAACCTATGAACCAACTAGATGATTTATAAAGAAAATGTGAAAAATAGTGTTTGGGTTTAAATTTTTTTTATTTTATTTTTCTGGTGGGAGGATCTTCTAGTGAAACTCAGACTTAACAAACTACAGGCTGTACCTTACATGCGGCCAAAAAGTAATACCGTATCAATTAAAATATAGAAGAAAATCAAATTATGTAAACATGAAACTTGACTATATCTATCAAAAATAGCTTGTTTCTAGAAATAGAATAAGTCACAGTGCGGTAAGTTGGTAAAGGTAATAAGAGGTCTGATGTGGAGCTCTTGTCTTATCAACCAATGGAGACCATTCAGTGCAAGCCAGGTGGGTCCTGGGTATAACCAAGGCCATTTCCGTTTCTTGCCCCCTCCCGATTTGTCTCGCATCAGGGAATATAATTTAAAAAAAGACCTTTTAAATTGGCTTGCCTTTATTAACACCTTCGCAAAGATGTTTAAAATTATAAAACGATAGCGACGTGTTACTAAAAGGAAAATGTACATTGGGTGATAATTAGGTAATGCTGGAAAAGACAACAAAATCCCATGTAAAACACCTATGACTTCAGGTTCGGAAATTTTCCAACGATCCAAGCAAATACGACTCCACACCAAATATCATCAGATGACATCGCGTGTTCTTCGTCATCAGTTCTGTGCTATTGGCTTTATCTGTTTTCTTGGATTTTCACATAAAAAAAGTCTTTAAAGGCATAAATATATTACTTACCATACAACTATGCTAAAAATACAAAATGCCTCTTGTACATTGTTCTTACCCTTTACTTGCCTCAATTTTCTTTGCAGGAAAATCGACAATTACTCGTATTATTTCTTCTCTACTCCGAGAAGAGGCAAAGACATCCTTATCCATGCAGATCAACACACGCACAGTTCCGTTCCACTTACAAAGTAAGAAGACTTTCTTTTCATTTATATCACGATGAGAGAGATTGTTTCTTTTCACACAGCTTGAGAGAGATAGTTCCCTTAGCTATCCTTGCAGACTAGTACAAGAGAAATAGTGAGAGAGATATTCTTCTTCACGTATAGATTAGTATGAGAAAGACCAAGAGTTCCTGTTCACATTTAGCATACCATGAAAGTGAACGAGTGACAGATCCATTCCACTTTTAGTTCATTATGAGGAAGAAATGCGGTGTAAAAGGGGGATAGTTCCCTTCTTCAAATGGATTAGCATGAGAGAGAGAGAGAGAGAGAGAGAGAGAGAGAGAGAGAGAGAGAGAGAGAGAGAGAGAGAGAGAGAGAGAGGGTATTATGAAAACGGGATACTTCCCTTTCACATGTGGATTAGCTCTGGAACGATAGCTCTTGTCACTCTAAGATTATTAAAAAAGAAAGAGAGAGTCAGTTCACTTCCTCATATGGACTAGCTTGAGAGAGAATTTGCGTTTGTTTCCTCCCTCTTACAGATATTCATATGAGGAGAGAGAGAGAGAGAGAGAGAGAGAGAGAGAAGAGAGAGAGAATACAAGCTGTTTACAACAGTTGATACAGTGTCAACAACGAACGTGATCGAGAGGCTTAGATCAACAGAGTATGAGGGAAGCGAAGCGATGCCAACTGAACTGCCTTGCTACGCCATCCTTGGCAAAACATTTATAGGATAATAATGGATATCAAGGATATTTTTTGTAGTGAAACTCTTCAAGGATAAAAGATATAAGGGGCTTTTGGAATAAACTCCTGAGGATGTTGTATATCAAAGGAACAGTTAGGTGTGAAACTCGGCAAAGATAATTGATATCAGAACAACATTTGTTTTAGTTACCGAAGACAATGGATGTCAGAACGCTTTGGAGAAAAAAAAACCCCGAGTATGATAAATATCATAGATGAATTTTGGAGTAAAATCCCCCAGAATAATAGATATCTAAGGTACATTTCTGAGTAAAGCTTCGAAAGGATAACGAAGATCAGGGGTTATTTTGGAGTATAACGCCCCAGAGATGAATTATATCAGAAGGATAAAGGATATCAGAGGGGATAATTTGGAGTAAAACTCTCCAATGAGAAAGTATATCTAGGGCCGGGGACATTCTGGAGTAAAACTCTCCAAAGATAAGGGATATCAAGGGGGTCATTTTGGAATGAAACTCTCCAAGGGTGAAGAATATGGGGAGGGGGACCCATTCCGGAATAAAACTCTCTTAGGATAAGGGGTATCAGGGGAACATTTTGAAGTAAAACTCACCAAGGATAGGGGATACCAGGGGATCATTTTGGAGTAAAAATCGGCAAAGGTGAAGGCTATTAGGGTCAATTTCAAATAATGGATATGAGACACAGTTAGATATAAAGCGCCCTAAGGATAGTAAATACTAGAGGGCCATTTTAGAGTGATGCTTCCCAAGGATACGAAACGCTATAAGAGTAATTTGGGGCAAAACTCCCCAGGAGTAATGGACATCGAACGCTCAGGGCTTAAAACTCGCCAAAGATAATAGATAATTGTCCGCGATACATACAGGAACTAAAAAAGATGGAAAATATTGATAAACAAATAAAAGTCTTAAATTAGAAAGCATACAGAATATCGGTTTTTCATGAAACTCCATAGCTGACACACAGGCAAGCTACTGGGTGAAACCGCTATCTGTGTACACGCCTTCAGCTTCTCTCATCATGAAATTGAGCCTGCGCCTGTCGAATCATCACCTAATCGCCAGTGCAATGAAGCACAATGTCTCTTTTCGTTTGTTCTTGCTTTCCCTCAGTCCTTAAATCCACCTTCATATGATCCCGCCATTTCCCCAAGGCTTTTTAAAAAGCTTCCTCGGATTCCCTTCGTCCTGTCTTTATTGCCACTTGCGTCCCCCCATTTTCACAATTCTTTTTTTTTATTCCAGCTTATCTTTCTTTCACATTCTTCCCGGTTTCCTTGGTTCTTTAGTTGGCTTTCTTTGATCTCCCCAGTTTCCCATTGTTTCTTCTACCATTTTCACTAATCCTTATTTAATATATGTATTGTACATCCACATTTCTCTAAGTATTCCTCATCCCCCTCAAATACCATTTTACGTTTGGTTTTATTCATATTTCCTTTTTTACTTGTTTTTTTTCATTATTACTGACTCATTTTCCGACCTTTCCTCTTGGATCCATCCAGTCACTTTCATTCTTCTATTTTTTTCCTTATTCTCTCCCCATTCTGCGCTCATTCTCTTCTCTCAACCATCACTTTTTAGTTTTCTGAAAAGAAAACTATTGTGCCGACGTTGTCTGTGAGTCCGCGCTTTTTTCTGTCCGCCCTTAGAGCTTAAAAATTACTGAGGCTAGAGGGCTGCAAATTGGTATGTTGATCATACACCCTCCAATCATCAAACATACCAAATTGCAGCCCTCTAGCCTCGTCAGTTTTTACTTTATTTAAGGTTAAACTTAGCCATAATCGTGCGTCTGGCAACGATATAGGTCAGGCCACCACCGGGCCGTGATTGAAGCTTTATGGGACGCGACTCATACAGCATTATACCGACACCACCGAAAGATAAATCTGTTTTCCATGGCCTTGATTATACGCTGTACAGAAAACTCGATTGCGCCGAAGAAACTTCGGTGCATTTTTTGCTTGTTCCCTTTCATCTTAATTTACCCTTTCATTCTCCTCCCTCTACTCATTCTCCTCTCATCCCCTCATTGTTCTCAGTTTACCCCCATTCTCCCCACCTTCCCCTCATTCTCCCAACTACATTCATTCTCCCCACCTTCCCTTATTCTTATCTGTCCCCCCCTTTCTCTTCATCGTCTTCAATTTTTCTCTCTGTTCAGTATCATTCTCCACATATTTCTTCTTTCCGTTCGTTCTCCTCACTCTCCACTCGCTCCTTTCTCTTTATTCGTTGGTGTAACTTCCATTCTCTCTTCCCCTCTTCACTCGCCTCCCTTGCTCCTCATTCTCACATTTCCCCTCATTTCTCTGCAATTCCCCTCATTCTTCCATTTCCCCTCACTCTCCTTCGTTTCAACTCTATAATACAGCAGAGGATAATGTGACAAGCTTCCCATAACGGCCGAAATGTCGAAAACTGAAGTGTTTTCCCCTCAGTGTACAGCATGATTCAATTAGGTCTCCGTCTTCCCCTCTCGATCATCATTCATTCAGATATATCGTTCCCCTCTGCTGCACTACCTTTTATTCCGGTATTCACATTGTGTTCATAACTGTGAGTCAGTCTCTCTCTCTCTCTCTCTCTCTCTCTCTCTCTCTCTCTCTCTCTCTCTCTCTCTCTCTCTCTCTCTCTCTCTCTCTCTCGCATGTTTATTAGGAAAAGGAGAACAAGAGACCCACGATTCTTAAGTAGATGTTTATATACACATCCAGACAATGAGACGCGTCGAATGGAAAAGAAGAACACACACACACACACACACACACACACACATATATATATATATATATATATATATATATATATATATATATATATATATATATATATATATATGTGTGTATATATATATATAATATATGTGTATGTATATATATATATATTTATATGTATATATATATATATATATATATATATATATATATGTGTGTATATATATATATATATATATATATATATATATATATATATATATATATATATATATATATATATATATATATATATATATATATATATATATGTATATATATATATATATATATATATATATATATATATATATATATATATATATATATATATATATATATATATATATATATATATATATATGAATGTATAAATATCTGTCTTTGTGTGCATGTCACTTATACAAATGTGCATTTTTTACGCACAAGAATTAAGATACAAATGTCCCTCGATATCAAGTTCACTTTAGTTTGCAAATAACTGTCACGCATGAAAATTATGTGATTAGTTAATTTGCCCTGAACAGGATTTGAACAACTACTTTTTGTGTTTTATATTATAATCACTTTAACACGTGATTCGTTTATCACAATTAACCACAGGTGAAAAAATTAAAGACTGGGTGTAGGTCCTGACCGGTTTCAGCTTTATTTCCGAGCCACCGTCAGTAGTTTGGAAATAAAGCTGAAACCTGTGAGGCACTATACCCAGACTTTCATTTTTTCACATGTATTGATGTGTTTATATATATATATATATATATATATATATATATATATATATATATATATATATATATATATATATATATATATATATATATATATATATATATATATATATATATATATATATATATATATATATATATATATATATATATATACATATATATATATATATATATATATATATATATATATATATATATATATATATATATATATATATATATATATATATATATATATATATATATATATATATACTCACTATTTAGAAAATTCGTCCCTCTAGTCTGTTAGCTAGGAAATCAAATTTAATGGCAGCTGGAGGAGACTCCACTGGGGGGGATCAACCTATGTAGGCCTACCCCATATCGCCTGATTTTGCGGGTCCATGGTGACATCTTAGCCCCAGCATCGTATGATTTTTGGGAGGGGGGAGAAAGCCGTTAGGGACAGAAGGGCTAGCCAGGACCATAATTGGGCTGCTATGCTGACCCTAGTAGCCTTAGCCATAAGACCTATTTCCATTTGACCGTTTGCTGGCTGAAATTGCTCTTACAGATCGACAGATGTCTTCGTGCCCCACGCTGGAAATCAAATGGGAGACGCATCGCGCCCTGGTTGGACACACACACAGTCAGTGCGGTCCTACTGTCTTTATGCTGGAAAGGTATTGAGACTTCTGCGGCCGAAATTCATCTCATGCAAGCGAGCTCCATGCACAGATGCAATAAGTTATGTCTGAAGTAGCATTTGACCGCCAGTAATCTTTCTCTTCTCGCGAATTTCTCTCCATTCTCAGTATTTCCAACTTTTCTTTCTCCTAAACAAAGCCCCTTTGTTCTCACAGCCTAGCACGCACATTTGCCCTCATGACTTGTTCCAAGCTCAAATTAAATTAGTTCAGTGATAATAATTAGAGCATTCCCACCATAGTGTTACTATGTGCTAATTAAATCTAATTGATAAATTCCTCCATCGTGCTTAAGTAATTTCATGTGAGAGAAGTCATTAGATCTGAATGTTAAACTGGAATTCTCTTCCAGAATCCTGTTACCTGGCTCTTCGAGTGATCTGACCCCGCCCTTGTGAACCACATAGCCTTAGACGTTTAACTGCCACCTTGCTACGTGCAAGAGTCTTCTAATATTCAGCGGTCCAGGGGCGGGGTCAGACCACTCGAAGAGCCAGATAACAGGATTCTGGAAGAGAATTCCAGTTTAGCATTCAGATCTAATGACTTCTCTTGCATGAAATTCCGCATAAGTAATTTCATGTGATAGAAGTCATTAGATCTGAATGCTAAACTGGAATTCTCTTCCAGAATCCTGTTATCTGGCTCTTCGAGTGGTCTGGCCCTGCCCTTGTGAACCAAATAGCTTTAGACGCGTTTAACTGCCATTTTGCTACGTGCAAGAGTCTTCTAATATTCAGCGGTCCAGGGGCGCTATCCAGACTTGTTCAACTAGTCTCTACAGCAGAGATTTTCATTTGCGTGTCAAACTATTTCAGGGCTGTAGCCCTTTCAGATTCAGTTATTTGCTACTCATTGTCTAGGTTTTATTGCACATTGTTTGTACCTTGCTTGCTGCTCAGTCAGCCATTTCATAGTAATTTCCTGATTGTTCAGTTTGTAAATAAATTCAATTTAAAGCCACTGACTGATTTTTTAAGGCGACCTCCACTTCTCTGTTTACTTAGATGTGATATCTAGGTAAGTCAGTTTATTCATTACATTTATTGCTTATTTTCTGAGCGCCAGTGTTGGCCACTAAGGCAGTTGACAAAAGAAATCCAGTTTCATTCTTGCAACCGTCCTCAGAATATAGCAGATACATACATACATACATACATATATATATATATATATATATATATATATATATATATATATATATATATATATATATATATATATATATAGATAGATAGATAGATAGATAGATAGATAGATAGATAGATAGATAGATAGATAGATAGACATATTTATTCCTGTGGTAAAGTGTGACATATCTCAGCCCGTGTTAGGGTACTTTACTTCAGGAAAATGAAATGCTGGGTGTACACCCTGACCGGTTTAAACTTTATATCTAAGCCATTTACACGAGGCCTGATACATAGCTGCAGAAATGTACAATATACATGCTAGACGGACGGTAAAATCGAACATACAGACCATTAGAAACAAATACTCGCAACTGCCAGGTGTCATTGGGTGAAGCTGTGCGCTCGTTTGTGTCTGACGTCCATTTACAAACCTGTTAATCAATGCTGGTTCCCACTCACTTTTTCCTATTCATGCCAACTATCTCTCTTATAATTCAAACATATTGCCTATTTATTTTGAAATGAATTGATCGCGTTTGAAAATACCTTGACTTATTTTCATATTCTTACGAAAGCTTTCTCGTATAAAATTAGACTCATAGATGTTTGTTCCCACTGCACTATTAGAATGAACTATATTTTCTTCCCCCCTCAGTTGATTGCATGATCGTCTTCATTAAGATGTACGAAAGTTCCAATGTTCACCTGTTCATATTTTACACATTTTTTATGCTGTTCTATTTTTCTTTCCCTCGTTTTTCCGGTTTGACTAATATTAATGTTGTCAAAAGACTTACACGGGAGTTGATATACAGATCCTACAGTATTGTCGGGAGAGTTTTTTTTAAGTATGATTAGGAATAGAGGTAACAGATTAGGACATCACGATTCTTTATTAGACAAGACATTAAAAGCGACAAAAAAAGACTCTTGATGATAAAAACATGAATCTTACAATACAAAAAACTCGCTTGTTCTGCCATATAGTAATAGTTTCAAAGATATTCACCATCTACCTAAGAATTATGGAGTCAGTGTAGCATTTAAGAACGATAAAACCACGAGACGTGTACTTTCAAAGAATTCTCCCGACAATACTGAAGATTGTGTATGTAAAATTCCATGTAAGTCGTCTGACAACTTTAATATTGGTCAAACTGGAAAAACGTTGGGAAAGAAAATAAAACAGCATAGAAAATGTGTAAGAAACGACCAGAGTAATTTCTGCACACGTTAGTGAAAACGATCATTCAATCATTTCAGTAGGGGTAAGAAAAAGATGGTTTATTCTAATAATGCAATGGAAAGAAACATCACTGAGTAGTTTTATAAGAGAAGGCTTTTGTAAGAATATGAATAGCACTGAAGGCATATTTAATCTTAATCATTTAATTTTCAAAGCTATGTAAAATGTATCAATTTTAAGGAAGGAAATTGTTATGGACGGCAGAAAGGATAAACAGATTTGTAAATGAAGTGCTTGACCTCAGACACAAATGAGTGCACAGCTCCACTCCATCTCACCTGTTAGCTGAGAATATTTGGTTTCTAACGGTCTGTATGTTCGTTTGTATATTGTCTCCGTAGCATATAAATATTTAATTTATACCACTATGCATCAATCCTTTGATAATGGCTTAGATTAAAGTCAAAGCCAGTCAGGATTTATGCCTAATGTTTCATATTGCCTTTACAGTGTGATACATAGCACTCACACACATGTATGTATATATATATATATGTATATATATATATATATATATATATATATATATATATATATATATATATATATATATATATATATATATATATATATATATATATATATATATATATATATATATATATATATATATATATATATATATATATATATATATATATATATATATATATATATATATATATATATATATATATATATATATATATATATAGCTGACCAACCCAACGTTGCCCAGGAAACTCTGAAGGACTCAGAGAAATTTTCCTGCAGCTCCTTGTACTGACTGTCCCTTTTATACAGAAATTACTGTGCTGACTGTCCCTTTTATCCATATATTACTGTGCTGATTATCCAATTTAATCAGGTATTACTGTAATGACTGCCCCACTTATCCAGTTGTTACTGTGCTGTCCCTATTACCCAAGTATTACTGTGCCTGTCCCTTTTATACAGGTATTACTCTACTGACTTTCCCATTTATCCAAGTATTACTTTGGTGACTGTCCCTTTTATCCAGGTATTACTGTGGTGACTGTCCCTTTTAACCAAGTATTACTGTGCTGACTGTCCCTTTTATCCAGACATTACTGTGGTGACTGTTTCTTTTATCTAGGTATTACTGAGGTGACTGGCCCATTTATCCAAATACTATTGTACTTTCCGTTCGTTTTATGCAGGTATTATTGTGCTGACTGTCCCCTTTACCCAGACATTACTGTGGTGACTCCATATCCAGATACTGTGGTGACTATCTCCCAGGTATTACTGTGGTGACTGTCCCATTTATCCAGGCATTACTGTTCTGTCTGTCCCTTTTATCCAGGTATTACTGTGGTGACTGTCCAATTTCTCCAGATATTACTGTGGTGACTGTCCAATTTATTCTAATATTACTGTGGTGACCGTCGCATTTATCCAGGTATTACTCTGGTGGGTGTCTCATTTATCCAGGTACTACTGTGGTGGCTGTCTCATTTGTCCAGGTATTACTGTGCTCACTGTCCCTTTTATCCAGGTGGTATTACTGTGCTGACTGTCCCGTTTATCCAGGTGGTATTACTGTGCTGACTGTCCCATTTATCCAGGTATTCCAGGTATTATCCAAGGATTACTGTGGTGACTGTCCATTTTAGCTAGGTATAACTGTGGTGACTGTCTAAACCCTGATAAAGAATTATTAATCACAGGAAACAAAAGCATTTTCAATAATATGTTTCTATGGTATCGAATACATGAAATGAGCCATGATAAACCGTAGAGTTTATTTAAACATGAAATAAGTCATGATAAACCCGTAGAGTTTATTTACCACATACCTTACAAAGGGAAGGGGTATGAGGGAAGGGGACGGGACTGGGGACGGGTTTGAACCTACCCTGTTATCTAAGTCGGTCAAATGATGGCCATGCGCCAAATTTTGTCTAGATTGGTCAAGCTTTTCGGATTTCTATAGCACACAAAGTAACAAACATTTTACAGACTAACATACATACAAAAATATACAAACATACAAACAATCACTTTTATATATAACATATATACATATATATGTATGTGTTTGTTTATGTGGATATATATATATATATATATATATATATATATATATATATATATATATATATATATATATATATATATATATATATATATATATATTGTTCTTTTTGTATATATATGTGTGTGTATTTGTTAATCATTCAGGCGTCACTTTTTTCATATTCGCAAATGTTCATCCAGAAACATCGTTTCATATCGCATTCACTATATACTCAAGGGTGAACTGATGTAATATCAGTCGTCACTAAACTCCTCAAGCCTTATTGTTTAGAGGTCCTATGAAATGAACAGTGAAATCTGTTCTCCGGTAAAAGTTTGTTCTAATACAGTTTTCATATACTGTAATGTAAGTATTTCTGTAAATTGCAATTACTGATGTTTATTTTCCCGTAGATCCAGTAGAGTTTCTTTTCTTTAATATTCATATCAGCTTTACTTTGTGTATATTTAAATTCACGAAGACTTTTAAGTGAGATCTCTTCTCTTACGTTTGTTGATAAAAAAAATGAAGGCTGATAACCTAAAAATCAGGGTAAAGAAAATATTTAGTTGATTATACCCACAAACAGTGGTATGAACTAACAAAACTTACCGACATTTCAATTAGTAAGAGACACTGGTAAAGGTGTAACAGATACATCTACAACCAGGAGCACTCATAAACTAGTCGATAAACGGAAACGTAGAGCCGACACCACAGTTTCTAAATAAGTTAAATCGTTATCGTGTTCTATGTCGTCCCCTTTTAGGACTTCCTTTCTTGTGTCATTTTACATTGACAGCCGAGCTGCATTATCCATTTTTCATTTGAAAAGATTCTGTTCCTCAGGGCTTTGTGTCGATGCGTTAACAATGAAACAGCTCTCTCTCTCTCTCCTCTCTCTCTCTCTCTCTCTCTCTCTCTCTCTCTCTCTCTCTCTCTCTCTCTCTCCGTGACGTTCAGAACTATATTTATGCAAATATGATCTCTTTCTCTTGAACGTTCGCATGTGAATATTCGATTTGTCACTCTTGCATTTTGATGTGTGTTCAGAAGTTGGAGATAAAGCCATGGAAATGCTAGGATGCATTGAATGTCAATTCTATGTTTAGAACAAAGAAAAAAAAAGTTACGTATACCTTAGTTTAACCAGACCACTGAGCTGATTAACAGCTCTCCTAGGGCTGGCCCGAAGGATTAGATTTATTTTACGTGGCTAAGAACCAATTGGTTACCTAGCAACTGGACCTACAGCTTATTGTGGAATCCGAACCACATTTTAGCGAGAAATGAATTTCTATCACCAGAAATGAATTCTCTCATTCTTCATTGGTCGGTCGGATATTCGAACTCGTGGCCAGCAGAATGCTAGCTGAGAACGGAACCCACTTGCAGACATTACTAAGCTTATATAATGCAGTACTTTGACTGTACAAGAGGCGTGTGCTCTCTAATTCTGAGCCCCACCATAAAGGAAGGACATGGAAAGATCGGAAGCGAAACTAAAACCATCAGCCACTGCGAGGACTTCTTCACATAAGACTGACTCATTTTGGAAGAGATTACAGACTGTTCTTGCGAAAAGTATCACTACAGGTCAGTCGAAAAATCTTCTATCAGTGACTGACACGACCAATATTTTTTTTTTTTTTTTTTTTTTATGGCGTCTCGAAGGATGAACTGGTACCAAGTGTTTGAGGTCTCTCTTCATATAGCTAACTCTCTCTCTCTCTCTCTCTCTCTCTCTCTCTCTCTCCCTCTCTCTCTCCCCACCCCCCCTCTCTCTCTCTCTCTCCCACGGCCCCCCCCTCTCTCTCTCTCTCTCTCTCTCTCTCTCCCGGCCGCCCCTCTCTCTCTCTCTCTCTCTCTCTCTCTCTCTCCCCCCCAACGGCCCC
>NC_089788.1:33395767-33488267 GCF_040412425.1 Macrobrachium rosenbergii | reverse complement strand
TACTTAATATGTTCTCCTTTTGGTAAACAATAACAATTTTTCAAAATGAACACTTTAAAGAACTATTAAACATATGAATACCTAGAAAATATATATGAGGTAACTAATCAGTAATTCAGTCTGTGATTTGATCTTTAGGGTCATTCTTGAATATTTTACTAACGCAAGGGTCCAAATAATACATGCCAGGGCTAAGGTTGAAGTTACAGCTGGAAGTAAGCTGTATAATTACAGATTCTAAAAGGTTTCATGAAGAGAAATCTTTCGATCTGGCAATCACTGAGCTGTCAGTCCAATTGATCCTGTGAGAGTTTTCACTTAAATTAATGAATATTGCATTGTATGTTTGCCCAGTTTTGACTGAATACTTATGCTGCTTAATTCTCGCTTCTAAATCTTTACTAGATTGACCTATATAAAAGGAAGAGCAGTCCAAGCATGGAATTTTATATATTATATTGTTGCTTTCCTTAGGGCTATTTTTCATTAACATTCCTTTTAGTGTTATTATAGGAAAATACCAGGTTGACCTTAAAAGATTTTAACAATGATTTTGTGGTTTCAAAACCACTAGAGTAAGGCAGGCTAAGAATGTTCTTAGGAGTTTCTTTCTACATGTTACTTCACTATAAAACTTTTTGTGGGCTCTTTTATAGCAAATACATAGTATACGAGTATGTGAGGGGTAGCATAAACCTGTCCCTATTTTTCTTATGTATTCGATTTCTTGATCCAAATACTGTGGACTGACAATATGCAATGCTCGTAAAAACAGAGGAAAAAATAAATATTTTGATATTAAGGCGGTGGCCTGAACAGAAACTGACACAAGTTAAGTTGTTGGTCGGTTTCCTATAAATACTGAATTTTCATTGAAATGGTTCTGTATGTATTAAGACACCAAAGAAAGGGGGCAATTGCCTTTTTCTAATTCTAAAGTAAATTTAATGGATGGTACCTGGTTATTTTATTCAAATTAGAGAATAAATCATTTACATCAATACCAGCAGGCAAAACAGCTAAAATATCGTCAGCATATCTATACCACTTTGAAGGAGGATAAATGATATTAGGTAAATATCGTTTCTCAAAATATTCCATACACAAGTTTGAGAGGAATGGGGATAAAGGGTTGCCCATTGCCTTACCAAATGTTTGTTGTTAAAATTCACCATTGAATATAAACTTACAATCACAAATGCACAACATAGTGAGTGAAATAATATGACTTACAAGTAGAGTTAATTCATGATGGATTAGTTCGTTACTAAGATACTCTAAAATAGAATCTATAAGGACTTCAGTAAAAAGAGAACAAACATCAAAACTAACAAATCTATCAGTAGGGCAAAAAGTGATTTGCTTAATTTATTAATTAAATCTAGTGAATTATGAATGTACAGTATATGTGGGAGTCGGAGATAGTTCCAAGTAACGGAGACAAGAGCTTGGTAATATATTTTGAAAGTTTTATATGATATTGAGCCGACAGTGCAGATAATAGACCGCATAGGATTATTTCCTCTGTGCATTTTTACTAATCTGTTCAAGCAAGGTAATGAGGAAAATTTTACTGACAACGGACCTATTAGTTTCTTTTTTATCTTAAAGGATTTTTTCCAATGTGCTATTGAAATTTGTTGTGACTTGATCAAGGGAATATTTTTTTTAGTTTTTTGTAAGTCGTATCATTATCCAGTAAGGTTTCATACGTGATATTTAGTCAGCTTTATCTAAAACTAGTTGACCAACCCGTGTTGCTTGGGAAAACTCTGAATGACAACCAATAAACTCTCTCTCTCTCTCTCTCTCTCTCTCTCTCTCTCTCTCTCTCTCTCTCTCTCTCTCTCTCTCTCCTCCCAGCAGCACCTCTACTCTCTCTCTCACCTCCTCTCCCTCGAACTCTCTGTCTCTCTCACACTCTTTCCCTTTCCTGTTAAGATAATTGCTTCAGTTACATTGCCCAGCATTTTTGACATTTTATATTTCACCTCATCTCACCACCTTTCTTATCCAGGCTAAACTTGAACTTATTCATCTCAGCAGCCTCAAAAACTATGGATTAGACACTAATATCTATCGTTTTTGACATTTTATTTTTCACCCCTTCTCACCCCCTCTTTCTATTGGGGCTGAATTTGAACTTAAAGGGCATCGGAATTGATCTCAGTGACCTTGAAAACTATGGATTAGACACTTATAACTGTCTTTTTCAGTTATTTTTACATATCACCCCTTCCCTCCCCTTCTCACCCCTCTTCTTATCATGGCTGAACTTGGACTTAAAGAGCATTGGGAGTGTCACTATTCATCTTAGCGTCCTCAAAAACTATGGATTATACACTAATATCTGTCGTTTTCAGTTATTATTACATGTCACCCCCTTCCCACCCACTTCTCACCCCCCTTTCCTATTGGAGCTGAACTTGGACTTAAAGGGCATCAGGAGTACCATTATTTATCTCAGCGACCTCAAAAGCAGTGGATTAGACACTAATATCTGTCGTTTTCAGTTATTTTTAAATGTCACCCCCTTCCCACCCCTTCTCACTCCCCTTCCTATCAGGGCTGAACTTGGAATTAAAGTTCATCGAGAGTGTCACTATTCATCTCAGCGACCACAAAAGCCATGGATTAAACACTAATATCTGTTGTTTTCGTTTATTTTTACATGTCATCCCCTTCCCACCCATTCTCACACCGTTCCTATTGGAGCTGAACTTGGACTTAAAGGGTATCAGGAGCATCACTATTGATCTCAGCAACCTTGAAAATTATACATTAAACAATAGTATCTGTCTTTTCCAGTTATTTTTACACGTCATCCCCTCCCCACCCATTCTCACCCCCCTTTCCTATCAAGGCTAAACTTGGATTGGACTTATAGGGCATCAGAAGTAACACTATTCATCTCATCAGTCCCAAAAACTGTGGATTAAGCACTAACATCTGTTGTTTTTGACATTTTATTTTTTCACTTAACCCATTTCTCACCCCTCTTTCTATCAGGGCTGAATTTGAACTTAAAGCCCTATTACCACCCTTCTCCGGTTTTCCTATTGGCTGAACTTGGCCTAAAGAGCGGCGCCATATGAAAAAACTTCTTAGGCACTAATATCGAGTTATTTTCAGTATTTGAACAGCCACCTGGCAAGTCCCCTTCCTATGTGGCACTTGTTTAAAGTGGCATGGAGGAGTGACATGTCTTCTCTCGACGACAATCTCGTTGCTTAGACACTGCTCTGCGCAGTGCTGTTTTACAGTCACAGCCCTTCCCACCCTTATAAAATCACATTTCCTTGATGGAGCTTCAGGATTTCTTAGATTTCCTTGACTCAGCGTTTCATTTCCTTGAAAATTTTCTTAGACACTAATATCTGATTTTCTAAGCAAGTTAAATGAAAAATATAACAACACAGTTTGAACAAAATGAAAAAATATATTCTTTAATAATTAACAAAAATTTACACTTTTTTTCAAAATTTTAATCAATGAAAATTAAAGTCAATTTTTCAGAAAACCTTAGAATTAACTAAAAATTTACTTTCATGATTTGTGATATGATTTGTTATATTGGTTTACTATATATATAAATGTTTCGCGGCTTTATCCATACAAAATATATACACAAATATAAGTTTGCTATGCTATACAAGATGAAAGCAAAATTTTGAATGAGACAGACAGACAGAGAGAGAGAGAGAGAAGAGAGAGAAGAAAGAATTATCAAGATGACTTACTTTGATATCACATCTACTGGACAGAAAATGGGAAGGTCGCTTTTCAAACCTTTTTGCTTGTTTTAAATGATATTTGTCTGGGCAATTTATATAAAATTAAAATGAAATGGCTGACTGATAGCAAACATATATATATATATATAATAATATATATATATATATTGCATATAAATATATCAAGGAAGGGCTGCAGCCCTGTAAGACTTGGCCTCTTTGAAATTTACTTCTTATTTAAATTTTCTAAGAACTGTTTTTAAGATCAATGCTTCCTTGTCATCGGCATTGGATTTCATTCTTGAATGCAGCTTAATCATCTCTTTTGAAGGGTCTAGATGGTAGTTAAATATCTCCTTTTGACTGAAATGAAAGTTTTGCGTGAAGGAGACCAGATAACAGACTTTCTTGCTTCAGTGCAGTTCGAAGATCGTCTTTTTATCAATTTCAGTTGACTAAATAGCCTTTCACTGAAGCATTCGAAAAAGGAAATGACATCAATGTGCCCATTAATCTCACAAGATGTGGGTATGAACGTCTTCCCCAGAATTTCTAGGGAGCAAAAATCAGTTTTCTGGAATAATCACTAAAATTACAAAGGTCACATGAAGGTTAGGTTCATTAATGCTGCCTCCATTCTAAATCAACCTGGCAGCTTGGATGTCGACCAAGTCATTTCAGATATGGTAATTGTTTGAAGATTATGACAAGGATGGAATTAGTTACACTTATATCGACATCTGGTGATAAACATGACAAAAATCAAAATGCTTAATTCCATCAAATCTTGTCAGAATTTGATCAACACATTCCATAAGAAATTCTTTGCACTGGGTGTAAAACAACTATAACATCCTTATGATTATTTCCTATATCTTTTTAGCAATGCTGTAATGGTTTCGTTAGCAATAATCCAACATAAACCTTGTGTTAATCTAGACGTGATTCAATTCATTTCTTGAAATTGATATCTTCAAAGAGAATTTATCCCGTACATACTGAAGTGTCTGAAAATCCGAAAACATAGATTCATTTAAAGGAGTGGTAATTTCATTATTAATGATTGATGTAGGGAAAGAGGAACTCACTTTGAAACAATGTATTAAATGATACTAATCTTCCTAGGTTAAAAGAAAGGAATTCTAGATATGCTTGCGTGAACCCTTGATATGAAGATTTTTCACGATGCTATCGTGAGTATGTGACACAAAGAATTCAATGGCCACTTGTGTAAAATACAGTTTTAAAGGTTCGTACTGCTGTAATATTCGGTCCACATTTTCATTGATAGCCATCGTGTTCGTCCTGCTCGAAGAATGCTGTGTTTTCAACATGAAAAGACTCCCGAATTTCGTGGAATTCTTCAATCCTTTTGGATGACAAACTAAAATGAGAATAAACATTTCTGCATAAATCTTCCAATGATTTTGGAAATACTTCAGTGAAGCATAAGACGCACATAAGTGTATTATGCAAGTGACGTGAGCATTTAACAGTTATAATCCATGGACAGTCTTTAGTCAATAGTTGTGATACTGAATGATGTTGTCCAAACATCACATTGCACGTATCAGCACAGAATCTATCACGTTCTCCATAGATAGGGTTTGGCCTGTAGAAAACACCCAAGCCAGATTTCATTCATGCAGTCTTGAATTTTACCATATATGGTATCAGCTTTACCATTTTTTAATCTCAATAAGATCAATAAAGATGAAAATCATTTTAAACATCTCTATATCAAAACAATGTCCCCATCAACAACAAGTTGAGATGTGGTGGATTTATCGAAATTGTTTCATCGATAATGAGGAAAATTTTTTTGCTGTAATTGCTCTATTCCCTCTTGCATGAAGTAAAATCCAAGCACTTGATCGTATGGTATTACACAAATAATAATACCAAAATTTACCAAGTGTAATTTTCTTTAGGACATTATCTGTTGGAATACACACTTCGCAGGATCCCATAAACTTTTCACTTGAAAGTCAATGGGCAAGTTATTTTCTGCAATGAAACTAATAAGTTGACATCAGATTCTGAAAATGATGTCATTCACCAAACACTATAACTGTTTCTCTGGTTCTATTTTCAGTCCTAAGTGTCACGGTGAACAAACATATATATCAACTTACTGTGCACATTCATTCATCCGGCCAATTACGGTGGTCAAAATCAAACGCTGAATTTAAAACTTTAAACAAACAAATTTATTTCTAAGTTCATATGCTATATGCAGAGTTCAAAGTCTCAAAAGATTTATTATTAATTGATAACAGTATAAGATTTAATATTTCTCAATCAAGGGCATTAATTGTCAAAACTTTAATTTATTTCAGCAATTTGGTTAAAAGATTAGGATTGACTATCATTAATTTCTAAACTTTTACCTGATTAATTTTTAAATGTCACCTTCTTCCCAAAATATTTCTCACCCAAATATTTTCTGAAATTCAGTAATAAGTATGCACTAACAAAATGCTGGACATAAAACTTTGAACATTTATAAAATCATTAATTATCTCAGCATCCTGAAACATGCAAAACTATGGAAATATACACTATCACCGTTTTAAGTTAAAATATTTTTAAATTATCAATCCTTCAAACCCTTACTCTCCACTTTTTAAAAGGGCTAAACTTGTCTTTAAAGACATCATCAGTGTCAATACTGTCATCTCAGTGACCTCAAAATGATATATAATTAGACACTAACATCTTAGAACTCAGTTATTTTTAAATGTTCACCTCTTATCAAAATTTTCAATTCTCTTTCCCTGGGGCTGAACTTTAAATCTTAACATAACAAAACCACTATTCATCTTATTACCTTTTGAAAACTATGGATTACCACTAATATCTTTACTTTTTTTCTTGTACAGCACAAATACCTTTAATCACCTCTTACAAGATGGATACACTTCATGGGTGAGTTTAACAAAATTTTTACCAATGTAAGAGCAACCAGTGAACAATAATTGAGAGAGAGAGAGAGAGAGATAGGACTTATGGCCAGCAGCCCCTGTGGCTGACTAACTGACTCTGGATCAGCACTGCACTTTTATCTTTAAACTCTCCCAGAATACATGATACATAAAATATACATACATTATACATACAGGTATACATGTATGGTATACATACAAGGCTGGATCTAGGCTCAGAAGGAAATATGCCAGGGCTCTTATCAATGACTGACATTTCCTTGGACACTCACACACTTGAACAAATGGAAGGAAGTATTTTTGTACCCAAAACTGGCCGGCTGTCAACATGTCAACTCCATCTCTCTTACTCATTCTCTCTTTCTCAGATTATGAAAAAGAATAAGCATAGACACAGCTAATAAACATGGGTTAGACACACATGATAAATACGTAACAGGCAATTCACCGATTGGCTGTCAGCTCATGTCAGATAAGTCAAGAGGGCTCTTTGCATTCCTCCCTACACGACTTCCAAACACCTGTGTAAATATAGCGGGAAAACAATTATGGTTCAAAAATATCTCTCTCTCTCTCTCTCTCTCTCTCTCTCTCTCTCTCTCTCTCTCTCTCTCTCACAGCACGCTAAGAATTCGAGTTAATAGAGTTAATAACACTCAGTATATTATACTGCACAACATTTTAAACAAATGGGAAAAACATATCAAGACATTTTAAGTTTACAAGATACACAATTTATCTCTAAGAAAAAGACATTTTAAAATTATATCAATACAACAAATGATGAATCTGCAAGGAAAACATCAAAAATTTCACAAAGATACATATAACACTTGTAGAATGATTATATATATTATAACACCTTATAATATATATATATATATATATATATATATATATATATATATATATATATATATATATATATATATATATATATATATATATATATATATATATATATATATATATATATATATATATATATATATATATATATATATATATATATATATATATATATATATATATATATATATATATATATATATATATATATATAGATATATATATATATATATATATATATATATATATATATATATATATATATATATATATATATATATATATATATATATATATATATATATATATATATATATATATATATATATATATATATATATATATATATATATATATATATATATGTATATATATATATATATATATATATATATATATATATATATATATATATATATATATATATATATATATATATGTGTGTGTGTGTGTGTGTGTGTATGTATATATATATATATATATTCTTATGCTGTGGTTTTTGCAATGCAGTAATCTCTCGTTAGTCGTTGTGTGTATGTGTGTATTGTTGTATACTGTATAATTTTGTGTTCAGATGTGCAGATTCCATAGAGAGTTAGCTTAAAATTAGTGTGTTTAAACCCTGAATGGTTTATAAGAAGGAAGATATATGGAGTGAAGAGAGAGACAGGGGGTAGTTGTTCTATAAAGAGACGACTTGTTTTCGTCAATATACAAGACTGCTGAAGTAACACATTCTTATATGGCTCGATCATTCCTGTACAGAACGTTGTTGGATGGTGAATCATGTCACGAAAGTTGCATAACATTGTTCTGGAATTTTCCTAGAGATTCTTTTGTTCTGAAACTATGTAAAAATAAGTATTATTATTAACTGTAATTACACTTTCTCTCTAATTATCATTTTTAAGGAGTTTTTAAAATAAAAATCTTGTCTAAGACCTGTTCACACACCTGTATGGACGAACTGCCCTGTCCCATCTATAGACACCCATACAAAGAAAATCATTCTGGGACTGATGTCCATGCTGAGGGGAACCGCTGTTCTCTCTCTCTCTCTCTCTCTCTCTCTCTCTCTCTCTCTCTCTCTCTCTCTCTCTCTCCTCTCTCCTGCTGTAATGTAACTAATATTTTTGCAGTCAATGGTCAAATCGTAACTTTTAACTGTTTAATTCCTTAGTAAATGTGTCTGTAGAACAGTGTATTTTATTGATGAAGGTAACGGCGCCTATTAATAAGTGTAACAGGCCTAAAAGTGAGAAGTTTGTACCAGGTATTGTAACATAATCATTGGTTTTTAGTGCACTAAAAATAATATTTATAGTGGTTATATACAATTATTCTATTTTTTTATTTTTAATACTTTTTCATGTTGTAATACTTTACCTTTTGAAGAGTTGTATATACATGTGGTGTGTTTACCATTGTGTTAATGTTTGCAAACATTTTATTATTTTTTTTTTTTGCAGATTGTATTTCTATGTCTTTTGTATTCACATTTTTGTTTGATTAATTTAGTTGCCTTATTTTGTTTAAAGTAGTAAATGTGTCTGTGTCATCAGAACAGTGTATTTTATTGAGTGAAGGTAACGGCGCCTATTAATAAGTGTAATAGGCCTAAAAAGTGGAGAAGTTTGTACCAAGGTATTGTAACATAATCATTGGTTTTTAGTGCACTAAAAATAATATTTACAGTGGTTATATACAATTATTCTATTTTTTTTATTTTTAATACTTTTTCATTTGTATGTTTTATACTTTACCTTTTGAAGAGTTTTATATACATGTGGTGTGTTTACCATTGTGTTAATGCTTTGCTTTACATTTTATTATTTTTTTTTTTTTTTGCAGATTGTATTTCTATGTCTTTTGTATTCACATTTTTGTTTGATTAATTTAGTTGACCTTATTTTGTTTAACACTTGAAAATTAATTTACTTGTATTTCTTCTCAGTCACTATCCATTACTTAACAACTTAAATTTTACTTGAATAATTTTTGATTAATTAATAAATTAATTTCTGATTTAATTTTGACTGATGATTAATTCAGACTTAATCCAATTTTGCTTTGTTTTCAAGTAATAAGAAATTTCCCTGAGACTGTTAAAATCATGTATAATCTTTGAATTTAGAAATAAATTTTTGTGTTTAAAATTGTTATATCAGAGTTTCATTTATTGACCCACCAGTAATTTTGATTTGAATTAGATATAGAGTGATAAGTGAGATGTTTTTCTTCAAGTAACTGAAGTGATCTCGAACCAGGGAAATACTTAAACTTTTATAATGTTCTTGGAGTGATGCCCTTTCATTAACTTAATCTCATATAGATATCTACTTCACACTTGTATTACTGAACTTATTCTGCTTTCTTCCATGATTGATAAGTTTTATAAGAGATCGCTATTGCCTTTAGAGATATCAGTCGTTTTGTATTTGTGATGAGGGTTCAGGTGTCTGGCTGTTGTGAGGTAACTATAATTGTCGGATAAATGGTAAGTTTGGCAATCAAATATCAAGCACTTAGACACCAGGTTTAATTTGAAGACCAGACACTGGGCACTTCAGTCACTATATATATATATATATATATATATATATATATATATATATATATATATATATATATATATATATATATATTATATATATATATATATATATATATATATATATATTGTCTGTGTGTGTGTGTTCAAACACACATGTATATATATATATATATATATATATATATATATATATATATATATATATATATATATATATATATATATATATATATATATATATATATATACGAACTTAAGTCAAAAGTTCCAGGAAAAATTGTTGAATGATGTATTTACACAGAATGAAACAACCTAAATACTTGGTAAACAATTATCTGTGATGTAGTGATCCATATAGACTTGTTACCTCAGTCATCCTCTTGCTACCGTGGTGTTAACATCTGCTTCAGAAAAGTAACTTCTTGAACCCATGGAAAATAAAAATTTTGAGATGAGCTAACATCAAGTTCCTGACCAAGCTTGATTGGAAACCAGGAAAAATTATTGAAGCTTTGCAACAAGTTTATGGAGATTCTTCTCCATCTAAATCAGTTGTTTATGATTGGATAAAGCGATTTAAGGATGGTCAGGAGGACCTCAAAGACAACCCAAGAGAGGAAGACCATCGACTGCAAAAAATGAAAGAATTGTGGCTTTGGTGCAGAATCTATATGAAGATCGTCGGATTACTATCGATATGATAGCTAATGAAACTGGGATCTCCCATGGTTCCGCATTTTCAATTTTAAATGAAAATCTTGGTTTGAGTAAACTTTCAGCACGTTGGGTCCCAAATATTGCGCGAAGACCAACTGCATCAAAGAGCTGAACTTTCTCTTGCAGTTTTAACGAAGATTGAATCAAATGAATCAGATTTTTTTGACCGGATTGTTCCTGGTGATGAAACTTGGATCCATCAATATGACCCAGAAAGTAAATTCAATCAAATAATATTACCAAGAGGTTCAGCTGCACCAGTGAAGTTCAGAGTGGCGAGATCTGCCCAGAAGGTTATGGCAACAGAGTTTTGGGACTCCAAAGGAGTGATTTTGATTGATTTCCTTGAAGGACAAAAATAAATCACCGGAACTACTACAAAGGTGTTTTATAAAACTGAAGACTGCATTGGCTAAAAAACGTCGAGTTATTGCACCGCAGAATTTTTTTCCATCATGATAACGCTCCAGCACATTCATCAAGGGTTGCAAGAGAAGTCCTACGGAAATTTAGGTGGGAAACTCTTCCACATCCTCCTTATAGTCCTGATCTTGCTCCTTCAGATTTTTTCCTGTTCCCAAAACTCAAGGAACACTTAAGAGGGAGTCCGGTTTGAATCTTTGGATGCTGCTAAACATGCAGTTTCAACATGGTTTAATAGAAAGGCCCCAAATTTCTACAGAGAAAGGGTTGCAGAGGTGGAAACAGCGCCTTGAAAAGTGTATAGAGTTAGATGGTAGATATGTAGGAAAATGATGTTTGAATTTCCTTAAATAAAGTATATTGAATTTTTCCTGGAACTTTTGATTACACTATATATATATATATATATATATATATATATATATGTAATTGTAATAACAATGTGTTTGTGTGTGTGTGTGTGTGTGTGTGTGTAATTGTAATAGCCATAATGCCTTTTAACGTCTCAGATTCTTCGCGCTCTTTTGGATATGCTTGTCACTACAAAGCCGTAAGATCCAACCATAATCACAAAGGAGGTCACGTTGCCGACCTGACCACGAGAAGGATAAAAGTCTATTACCTCTCGTATATATACCTGTCATTTTCAGATATATCTATTAGAGCTGAATATGATGGACTGTAATATGTGTGATCATTTGGTGAACATCAGTATTCCATTTTATTTCATCTCTTGTTAGATTTTTTGTCAAATAAATTATTTTGGGTGATGCTTGTTTCACTGTAGACCTGAGAGAGAGAGAAGGAGAGAGAATGAGTGTATGTATGTACAGACGTGCATTGCCCGTAGCCTTTTTGATGTGGTCACTATCAAGCTACCAATAGATGGGACTTCTCGACTTTTTAGCAAAAGGTAAGCAATGAGGTTTACTTTCAATTGTGTAATATATATACGTGTGTATGTGTGTTGAATATATACTGTATATTATATATACATATTTATATGATTATAATCACTTTTGTATGTAATTCATTTATCCTGACTGGTTTTGACTTTATTTCTAAGCCATTGACGAAGGACTGATACATAGTATTAGAAGTCACAAACATATATACTACAGAAGCAGTACTGATGAACATATACAATCGTCTGAGACTACAGATCCACCCACAGGTGGGTGTCAAGGTAGCAGTGGCCTTAAAAACTGATTTGGCTAAAAATCACAATATACTTTCAAGGGACAATACAGATAAATGTACTGACCATGGACTACAGATCTACACCTGACAGGTGTCAGGGAGGCGGGGTTGGAAGACTCATCAGCACTGCTGCCCCTGTACTGTGTTTACAAATATGATAATCTTATTTCCATACATCTCTACTGACTACCTTAAAATTTAAACAATTTACAAATTTCTTTTGATATTAGAGGATCAAGTTTATGCATCCCTTAACTGATATTCATATTATGGCTGTAACTTTCTTCTACAAAGCTAGATTTAATGATATTCCTTTCCCCTGCGTTATTAGCATATACAGTCCTTTTCGACCCTTCCCAGTTGATGTCATGATTTTCTCACTAACATGTACAAAAATACCACTGTTCCCCTGTGCATATCTCACACATTTTTTTTTTTTTTGTTCTATTCTCTTTTCCAATGCTTTACCCGTTTGACCAATATAAAAGTTGTCACAAGACTTACATGGAATTTTATATACACACCTTTTAGTATTGTCGGGAGAGCTCTTGATAAGTACGTGTTTCATTGTTTTATTGTTCTTAAATGCGCCATTAACACCAAAATTCTTAAGCAGATGGGGGATGTTTTTCATATTATTATTATAAGGCAGTACAAGCAAATTTTTTGTGCTACAAGGTTCTTTTTGGTTTAGATACGTACTCTTTTTTGCCGCCTCTAATGCATTTCTTAATACACTGTCAAGATATTTCAATTTCTTGCCTGTACTCCTAATCTTACTATTTCTTCGCATGAGGACATCCAAAAAGGGTAAGCACCCATCATTTTCCGTTTCCATAGTGAATTTAATTGATGGTACTTAAATTATTTAACTTGGCAAAAAAAGTTATTTACATCTTTGTTCCTTGTCCATGCACAAATTATGTCGTCAACATACCTGAATTGCGTGGAATTATGTTGTTTGATATTCTCTTTTCAAAACATTCCATACATAAGTTACTTAACACTGGGGATAGAGTGTTCCCCATTGCCATACCAAATTTTGTGAGTAAAAATTACCATTAAATTCAAATTTACATTCTTTCACACATAATTTAATTAGTTCAATTAAAGCGCTTTTAGAAAATGGGATATCCAGCTGTGTGTTCTCTAATAATTTCCGATAAAAACTCCAGCAGATCATAATTTGGCACCTTTGTGAATAGTGATGCTACATCAAAACTCACAAGCCTGGATTCACTATTAGTCTGTACACTATTCGTTAATGGCTTGGAAATAAAGTCAAAACCAGTCAGGACCTAAACACCATCTCTTATTTTTCATCTATGGTAATGTGATATATATATATACAGTAATGTATATATATATATATATATATATATATATATATATATATATATATATATATATATATATATATATATATATATATATATATATATATATATATATATATATATATATATATATATATATATATATATATATATATATATATATATATATATATGAAAAGTTCATACAGTTGCTTGTAGAAATTCCAGTCAGTAAGTTGAAATCGTTTCATAGTTATATCATACGACCTTTCCCTAGTGGTTTTAATGGTTCAGTAATAGTATGGGATAGTGAGGAGACTATGTACCTTCCAGGGACCAGTTTCAATCCTCGGCTGTTAACTATAAGTCAAGGTGTATTTTAGTTCATGATAGATATATTTGTGACAGTAGTATCTTTACACTCATAAATGTTGACTGGTTAGGATGTGAGAAGATGTTAGTGCATAACCAGACTCCTTCTGACTGTGACTTTCGACTGTTCCAATATGAGTAAAAGGTGGCCTCTATGAAGACTCTCAATGCGGTGTTCTGCAATAAATGTCAGAGGTCCATCCGGTGCCATAATTCATCGGATACGTTCCTTCTTCGAGGATCCTGCTTCTTTGATGCAGCGTGTAGGCTGCTCACACCGGAGTTTTGAGTCCTGGGCAAAAATGTCTTCAACTCTACTACTTGCATCTTCATGTGGCATCTTCATGGGGAACATCAAGTTGTTCCGGTGCCGCCTTTAAAGGGAGTGATCGCCACCACTTCCTCCAATGCTGGAAGATGACCCCTTCCCTGTGCTGACTCAGTACCTCCTCATCGCTACTTTATCAGTGATCATGACCTTTGTCGTCATAGTCTTCATGAAGTGGGGTATTTCTCGTATACAAAAACATTTGTGTGAGTAAACCCTCACCTGAAGATTAGCCTGCCAGGGGTGTGGCTGTCAATTTAGTGCAAGAATCTGGCAATTAATGATTGCTATCTCCCTAGTGCTGGGGGCAGCAATTCTTTGTGCTGGCCAAGCATCTGAAAAGCTCATAGGTCACAGATATTTTATGAATTACAATACACAGTAGATGTTTGATTAATAAGTATGGTTAAAAGCATTGGGAAGAACCTTGAGAGAATGTTTAGCTGGTGTCTGGTGCGCATCCTGATTAGTAAAACTATATACGTGTCAAATGCATCAGATATTCTTGAGACGTGAGAACATCCCTACCTGGCGACAAGACTTTGTGAGTTTGTTCCCTGGAAATGTTCAGGTTTAGGATAATTCGTTCATATGTGTGTTTTTTTGGGGGCAGAGCCCATTGGTGTGAAAGGATTGGTTATCAAACAAATTGACATTTGAAGATCAACACTGAATATTATTAGAAGCCTTCGGTGAAGGCTCTGTAGTTCAAGACCTGTCGATTAAGATTGTGAACATTGCTGTTTGGAGGTAGGAACCATTTTAGATTTCCTAAACTGTAGATTGTTCTTTTCATTTAACATATATCTCACCTGAGTCAAGAATTTTCTACATTGCGTGTACTTTATAAGTAACATGGGAGGAATTCTCATATCTTTGTTTTTATGCATTTGTTTAATAAGGGTTTTATTTGACTTCTTCAGATGTTTCGCTGAGGAAGAGGTTAAGATTTACTCATTGGGAATATACTGGACTTTGACTTATTTTGACATATTGTGGAAAACTATTTAGAGTGAATAATTAGTTGAATATGATGGACTGTAATGTGTTTGATCATTTGGCGAACATTAGTATTCCACTTTATTTCATCTCTTGTTTCTTGCAATCCAGTTATGTTAGATTATCGTCAGATAAATTATTTTGGGTAATCTTTGTTTCAATGTAGATCTGAGAGAGAGAGAGAGAGAGAGAGAGAGAGAGAGAGAGAGAGATAAATGTGCACGTGTGTGTGTGTGTGTATGTGTAGGTACAAATGTACAAAGCCAGTAGCCACTAGGATGTGGTCACTATCAAGCTACCAATAGAGGGACTTCTTGACTGATAGCAAAGGTAAGCATGGAATTTACTCTTGGTATGTAGTACACACACAACACACACACACATATATATATATATATATATATATATATATATATATATATGTGTGTGTATATAATATATATATATATATATATATATATATATATATATATATATATATATATATATATATATATATATATATATATATATATATATATATATATTATTATAACTTCCCAATAATCCCAGCCACCAATGCTTCATTTAATGTTTGAAATACAACAGTGCATTTTGGGTTCTCCTGACAAGGAAGGGCGAAAGGAATATAGGCCCCTCCCTTAATCTTAATCCTTTAATCGTCTTTCAACTTTCTCTTCTGGATCATATGACACGAAAGAGCCAAGAAGGGAGATGAACAGAAAAGGACAGCTGGCCTGCACACCTGGTACTTAGTCATAGATGAAATCAACCTCATCTACCTGTAGGTATCCTCCTGCCCCTTGACCAACATTATATAAGCGACTGACCGAGGAAACAACTTGAGACACACTGTAGGACGCGAGGGAGAGACACACTGCTGGACTCATCTCCTTCAGAGAGCATGCCCTACCACGTGGTCCTTATCTTGTAGGGACCCTCGGTATTTTTACCAGTGAAGCCCAGCCCTTCCTCTGCTGCCATTTCTCTCTGAAACCGAAACCACCTCTTCTACAAGGTAAAGTGATCTGTTGCAAAAGTTCTTCCATGTCAGTCACAGTTCTAATTATCAAAATTCCCATTTCCATTTCTAAGTGCCAGTATTCTCATATCAACCTTGCCTTGTTAGGTCAGTGTTACGTAAATGCCTGGGTTTAAATAATTACATAAAATCGTGTGTTCAAGGATTCGTGGCACCCTCTGTGCTCGCTTTGTCCTATGTATATTTTATTGCGTCTCTACTGGCTTTTAATTCGTGAACCTCTCTCCTTACAGAGGGTCTGTTAGCCATGGAAATCTCTCTTGACTCTGCCTTATATCAGCATTGTCACCCCGACGGATATACTTTCAAGTTTTCCCAGTTATAGTTAACCTCTCAGGCCTTGCATGCCTGATTAGTCCAAATCATCTTCTGATATTTCATTTCATGTAAGTACACGAAATTTTAAACTTACCCTAACGTGTTTACTTACAAATACCTTGTGAGTAGAGCCCTCAGGTCAGATAAAATCCCCCATTTTTCCTTGTTTTTTACGATTTCCTTGATCCACAGTAGTCAGATGTTATTCAAAAATAGAGGTAAGTAACGAAATCATTCATATAGAGTCTATAACTCATTCCCTAGGTCAAATCGTATATATATATATATATATATATATATATATATATATATATATATATATATATATATATATATATATATATATATATATATATATATATATATATATATATATATATATATATATATATATATATATATATATATATATATATATATATAATCAAAAGAGTCTTTATAAATTCTGGATCATCCCGTGGGATCGAACCAGCGACGGACGAGGAATCAGGACTACAGTGACACACTAACCAGTCATCCCAACGGTGGACTTATTATCAACTAAAAATTCCCTTCGGTAGCAATATATTACTTCAAATAGTGAATTGCATATATCGTTATATATTTTCTATATATATATATATATGTGATAAATATCATATATATATATATATATATATATATATATATATATATATATATATATATATATATATATATATATATATATATATATATATATATATATATATATATATATATATATATATATATATATATATATATATATATATATATATATATATATATATATATATATATATATATATATATATATATATATATATATATATATATATATATATATATATATATATATATATATATATATATATATATATATATATATATATATATATATATATATATATATATATATATATATATATATATATATATATATATATATATATATAAAGAGCCTGTAAAAAGTCCAAAGGGCAGAAATTATAGTGTTATATTTCAAAGACAACTGTCCTCCTCCAACCAGTGCTTAAGAAGATTAAAAAAAGCTGTCAACAGGAGTGCAGTAGCGGGTGATTTCTAGAACTTTCCTTCAACTGTACATATCGCCCTGTTCTCTACTTCCGAATCCATTACCTGTTAGTCGAGGAAGACAGTTCTTTTCGAAATATAATGCTGTAATTTCTATCCTTTTGGTGTTTTTATGGGCTCCTTTTATTAAATTGAATTCTGTTTTAACAGAAAATATTTTAGTCATATATATATATATATATATATATATATATATATATATATATATATATATATATATATATATATATATAACAGGAGTGCTTTCCTAGAACTTTCCTTCAACTATACATATCGCCTGTTCTCTACTTCGAATCCATTACCTGTTAGTCAGGAGGAGACAGTTCTTTTCGAAATATAATGCTGTAATTTCTATCCTTTTGGTGTTTTTATGGGCTCATTTTATTAAATTGAATTCTGTTTTAACAGAAAATATTTTAGTCATATATATATATATATATATATATATATATATATATATATATATATATATATATATATATATATATATATATATATATATATATATATATATATATATATATATATATATATATATATATATATATATATATATATATATATATATATATATATATATATATATATATATATATATATATATATATATATATATATATATATATATATATATATATATATATATATATATATACCATACATAAAAATGCCAATATATATATATATATATATATATATAAGGAGCCCATAAAAATGCCAGTAGAAAAGTTAATGCTATATATTTCCGAGAATAACTGCCTCCCTCGACAGGCAAGTAATCTAAGAATTAGAGGAAAGCTTTATTTACACGAAGAGTTCCAGAGGTCAGCCGTTACATCACTTCAGTTGGTAGCTTCTTAATCTTCTTAATTGCTGGTTGAAGGAAGATTTAATCTATAATATCTGAGTCCCAGGCTCCTTTTGAGAGGTTCACCATATTTCTTTGTTTAATCAGTGCTGATTCTACCATCTGGTTCTTGAACTGACAATTGCTGTTATAAATTATATGTAACAAATTCCAGTTTATTCTATGATTATGGTTATTTATGTGGTTAAAAATAGCTGAGCTCTATTGGCCATAGCTTACTGAACGTTTATGTTGTGTTAATCTCTAGGGGAGTGATTTACCTGTAAAACTGATGTAGGATTGGTTACAGTCAAGACAAGGGATTTCGTATACTTCTGTGTCTTTGGGGACTGGCTTTTGTTGGATGTTAATTAAGGATTTGGCTAAGGTATTTGGGTAGGTAAACACAAAGGGTTAGAGTTTCCAAGTGTCTGTGTCAACGTCTTAATACTGTCCAGGTGTAGAATTTTGATTTTATTGTTGGGCGTCTCTCTAGTCTTGTTTTCAGGGGGACGATAGAAGATTATATTTGTTTTATGGGTTGCTTTCTCAATTATATGGTCAGGGTACTTTAAAAATGCAGCTGCTTACGATAAGATAAATTTCCTTTCCCAGGAAATCCAGGAGCAAATCCATAAGGCTTTTAAGAATAAATTGCTGGCTACAGCAATCTAAAGAGAAATGTCATGACAACTAAAATAGTGAATGTATGAAAATGAAAATGTTGGTTTTCTGTATTCAGTAAATTTGTATTTTGTTGTGCCTCTAATTAGGACAACATCAAGAAAAGGAATTTTATTGTCTGTTTCCCATTCAACTTTGAATTAGACGCTGGGCACTTACATTAAATTTTGAGAGAAATTCGTTGAAATTGCTCCGCTTATCATCCCAAATGTTATATATATATATATATATATATATATATATATATATATATATATATATATATATATATATATATATATATATATATATATATATATATATATATATATATATATATATATATATATATATATATATATATATATATATATATATATATATATATATATATATATATATATATATATATATATATATATATATATATATATATATATATATATATATATATATATATATATATATATATATATATATATATATATATATATATATATATATATATATATATATATATATATATATATATATATATATATATATATATATATATATATATATATATATGTGTATGTGTATATATATATATATATATATATATATATATATATATATATATATATATATATATATATATATATATATATATATATATATATATATATATATATATATATATATATTTCAAAGTATTCTCTCATATGCCATCTCACCAGTCAATAAGTCAAATGAAATAAGGAATATGCACCTAATTCATTTATTTTAGTATGATTCACTGTAGGACAATTTGCCTCTGTAAACCTCTCTCTCACCACTGCTTTTGGGGGGAAACCACTTTAAACTCCTTTTGTTTGAGGGACTGCCGAAATTCCTTAAATTACAGGTGCTGACCCAGTCGGAGCTAATCGTCGGCCAGGGTAGGTCAGCTGGCGGATTGAACATGTGTGCTCTGCCATCTTGGAACTCTAGCCATGTTGATGTTACTGTAAATAGGTGGGAACGCCTTTTAAGTGAGAATGATAGTGCTACAATTTGGCGTGCTATTAATTGGCACGGAGAGTTAAATACCAATTCAACTGACTTTGGTAATGCTTCTTCACCATCAGATCAGGAATTTATTGAACACTTCACACAGCTGTATGGCCACTCGGGGGATACGATTGAGAATCTTGATGACTTACAAACTGATATATATGTACCCATTTTAGATGATCCTATTTCATGCCATGAAGTACAATCACAAATCAAGCGTTTGAAGAGTGGGAAAGCGACCGGACCTGATGGAGTGCCCCCTGGATTATATAAAATGTTACCTGTGTCTTGGATTTTATGTATAGTAGCCTTGTTTAACAATATATTTATGTCCTCATTGTATCCTGTATCGTGGATTAATGCAAAGTTGTTTACTGTCTTTAAACGTGGTTCAAGGTTATTGGTTAAAAATTATCGGGTAATAAATGTGATAAACTCAATAGCTAAATTGTATGATGCAGTTCTGTGTGCCCGACTCTCTGTTTGGTTTACTCCATGCAGGGAGCAGGCGGGGTCGCAGAGGGGAAGGGGGTGTTTGGAGCATATTATATCTTTACGATTGTTGATTGACCTTGCAAAGAGGAAAAAATTCAAACTTTTTGTGACATTTATTGATTTCCAACAAGCTTATGACAGAGTACCGAGGCGTACTTTATTTTTGATATTGAAAAGACTAGGTTGTGGATCTGTAATGATAGTAGCACTTATTTCTATGTACAAAATTACCAATAGTATTGTTGGGACAACTCTAATTGCTTCGACAATTGGTGTTCGCCAGGGGTCACCAACCTCATGTCTATTGTTTGTCATTTTTGTGGACGATCTTATAAGATTAATTAAAAATAATTGTGGTATTGATGGCTTTCTGGCTTGGTTAGCCTACACATCCTTGTCCTTATGGATGACGACACGATATTCCTTTCAAGAACAAGCAGGCGTGGTATGATGGAAAAGTTACATTTACTCAATCAGTTTTGTAGCTCTCATGGAATGAAAATAAATAGTAGTAAGACTAAATTTTTTGTGGTAAATGGCAATGGACGCGATGAGGAGCCAATGGTTGTAGGGAGTATTGTTGTTGATCCCTGCGAGCAATATGTATATTTAGGATGTATTTTTACTGCTGATGGCTCTATATCATCATCAGTGAAAGCAGAAGCACAATCTAGAATGTGTCATGTTTTATAATTTATTTCATTCTTAAATAAAAATAATGATGTTCCTTTTTATATTAAGAAAAGGGTTTTTCATTCGGCTTTGTTACCAGCATTAATGTATGGAAATGAATCTTGGATTAACGGTGATTTGAGACCCATGGAAAAATTATATTTATGGTGCATAAAGCAACTGTTAGGTATAAGGAAAACCACTACAAGTTCTCTTTGCTTGGTCGAACTCGGTCTTGTTGATTTTCGTTCACTGGTCAGGTCAAAGCAGAGACAGTTTTTCGCTAAAGCTTGGGTGGAGCGTGGTACAATGGGAGACGATCCACTGGGCCATGTAATTAATCTAATTTTGGAATTTAATACCCCTACCTCACGTTATATAAGAGACTTGTTAGATAATGATATTGACGATGTAATGCAAGCATCTGAAAGATTGAAACATGAAATAACTACCTCAAACTCAGGTAGATTAACTTTCTGTAAAAACATCAATTCAGAATTTAACGTTCATGACATTTATAGTAAAAAAAACCAATGTAAATGAGTTGGAGAGAATGGAGTGGACAAGATTAAGACTGAGTTCCCATTCTCTTGCTATTGAGGTTGGCCGTTGGAACAGAAGAGGAGGGACCGGTTACCTGTAGAGGAGAGGTTGTGTGTGTGTGCCAAATACAAACTGAGCAACATGTAATCGAAGCATGCCCCAGGACCTACCAGATTCGGACCCAGTATGATATCTCATCAGTGAGCGACTTGATGATAGAAAGATCAGACTATGCAAATGTTTGTCATATCGCAAGCTTAATTTTGAAGGTTTTCAAATAATAAGATGCAAACTCTCTCATTGTGCCTCGCCCAGCTGACTTCATTTTTTGTTACAGTTTTAACGCATTTCCAGTCTAATCTGAATGTGTGATGTTTATTAGTCTATTGTATATTAGTGTTGCTATGTGATATGGAATTGGATATTCTAAACAGTGCTCGATATGATCTCTTTTGTGTTATTTAAAAAATTAATATTAATTATTGTTGCCATTTGTTTTGAATACAGTTCTTTTTAATTTTCTTTTTCCTTTTTAGGAAATGTAATTTGTGAAATGAGTTTATGTATTTGGACCGTTGTGTAATTTCATAATATTGTATTTGATGTTTCTGTGGAGAATGGTCAATAAAATATCTATCTATCTATCTATCTATATATGCACACGTTACCATGTTGGCAGGATGGTCCCAACTCCACCTAGGAGGAGGAAAAACGTAATTCCAGGAAGCTGCTCTAGGACGGATATCCTGTATCTTGCCCCATTAACCTCCCTAATTCTAACGGGTGCTGGCAGTAACCAGAGTATCTTTTTGCTGTGAAATTATTCACTTGCCCTACTTCTCGCTGGCCCCCATAAAATGCGGAACTTCATCTGCTGATTAAGGTAAAGAACCGGATTTAAGGATTTTTCGTCAGTCATGTCCCTATTCATCTCTAACTATTTCTGTGTTTCTTTTCACAGTGAGATAGACCTACAGTGAGACCTGTATTGCTTTTTATATTTGTGTTGTTTAATTTGCAAACCACTGACGTGAAGTGTAACGTAATCTTAAAATTTCCAGTTATTGGAATTGAGTTCAGCCTCAGCACCTTCTGTGCAATACCTCGATTCCTTCATTGCAGTGCTACTTTTGGGTGAGTAACCATAAGTGTTTCGATTACAGATTAGGAGTTAGTCAGCTGTGGATTTGTGCATCATATTGTGTGTGTAGTGGTCCCACTACATCATTTGCAACGCCCTCTGAAGCGGGCATCCCACTGTTTCCTCAAGCAAATCCCCAGTTATTTGCTATTTCATCTTGTATCACAGGACTGTGTTTGCCTATCCCAAAAATTACGCTACCATTCTTCTGGTATGTGTTTTCTTTTGTAAATATAGTTAATTTAGTTAAACCTCATTAATCTAACAAGACCCCAGGTAAAAAACCATATAAATATATATATATATATATATATATATATATATATATATATATATATATATATATATATATATATATATATATATATATATATATATATATATAAATATATATACACACATAAAATCCATAAAAGATAAAATCACGAAGAGAACTGGAGTGCTGGAGTGCCTTTCGACACTAGTCCTTTACTTAGCAGACTGCTAAGTAAAGGACTAGTGTCGAAAGACCTCACAGCACTCCAATGTTTCCATTTTCTTCTCGTGATTTTATCTTTATTTATATATTCATCACGTTCCATATTTTCGTGATTCAGTTATACATATATATATATATATATATATATATATATATATATATATATATATATATGTGTATATATGTGTGTGTGTGTGTGTGTGTGTATACACACACACGCACACACATGTGTGTTGTATATATATACAGTATATATATATATATATATATATATATATATATATATATATATATATATATATATATATATATATATATATATATATATATATATATATATATATATTACTCAAATGCCAAGTGATTCAACTTGCCACTCATTTCATTTCAATGTTCTGCCTTCCACAAATCTCCAAGCTCTTTAATAGTTTTCATCCAAGTAGGCCTGGGTTTTACAGCTCATCTTGTGACCACATGAGTCCAGATGATACTCCCTAAACTATCACCATTATCATATTTATATAGAGATGTTCTGTAATTTTCCCAAAGGTATCATTTCACACTCTACTCTGCTACCTGGCTCCTGCTAAAGATTAGTTTCAGATCGAAAAAATCTTTTAAAAATAATTTCATTTCATACCACGATTCATGCCTGCCTAGCAAAACAGATCGAACTAGCACTATAAACAATCTTCCTGCCATATGCAATTTTAGTTTATTTGACTTCCTTATCTTACTCAGCCTACCCAAAAGTTTGCTTTGTCTTGTTCAGTCTTACGCTAAATTCCAACTCAAAAGGATCTCTACTAAGTATCATTGTTCTTTGATATTTAAAGGATTCAGCCTCATTAGTCTTTTCTCCACCTTATGTCACTTCGTCCCTTTGTACTGCATACTCTGTCCTTATTTTCTTAGATTTATTTTGAGTCCCATATCTAGATGTGTGATGCAATCTAATAAGCAGGCCTTGTAAATTGTATTCTGTTTTAGTGATTAAAACTGCTGCATCTGCATATTCTAAGTCTGCCAAGTTTGTATCGTTGCCCCATAAAAAACTTTCTCTTCCATCCCTGGCCTCTTTCTTCATTAAAGGATCTAATAGAAGGGCAAACACCAAAGGGAAAATAACATTCCTTTCGTAGCACCCTACTGTTTACTATTTATTCAGCTGACAGGACCCCATCTGCATCATTCATGGATAATTTCAATTAGCATTACATATTTAATTGGAATGCCATAGTGACACAACACTTCCAGATGCATAAAACAAAAGCCATCACAAGGGAATGTTTAAATTCCATATACTGTTGTGCTATATATCTTCACAGAAAAATTTGATCTGCGCAACTCCTTCTTTTTCTTAAATCAGCTAGGTTATTTCTAAAGTTTTTAACAATTTATTTACCTATCCCATAGAAAATAAGTATACTGAGTATTTTCATTACAACACATGAAATGCCGGTGTCTCTATAGATACCGCATTTAATAAGATCACCTGTTTTTGTTACCTTATCTATGACTTCAAATTCCCAGCCGTCTGGCCTTGTTTCCCTATTTCACGTTCTGTGAAACAGCCTGTCTAGTTAGGATAGGATGTCTCATAAAATCACCTCTGAGGTGTGTCCATCAGAACATGGTGTTTTCCATCTACTAAGTTTAATCATTATTGATTCCATTTGGTCAGCTTCTGGTAATTTATTCGTGACATCACAAAAATATTCCACCCACTGTTGTCTCTCTTCTTCCACTGGTGTTATCACTAACCCATCCTCATTTTGATAGGTATCCCTTTATTTTCATATTCCTCAAGGATTTGTTTTATTAGTAATTCAGTGGGCTGCCCCAGTACTAATGCCAATCCCTAAATACATGGTTTTGCTAACATTATCATCCTATTTGTTCAAGTATATCTTTACTCCTCTTGTTCTATCAAATTCCCTATATATGTATATATATGATATATCTCCAACGCCATTATCCTTCAGGATGGAGTTAAAAAAAAAAGAGTATACCTTAGTTTTACCAGATCACTGAGCTGATTAACAGCTCTCCTAGGGCTGGCCCGAAGGATTAGACTTATTTTTACGTGGCTAAGAACCAATTGGTTACTTAGCAACGGGACCTACAGCTTATTGCGGAATCCGAACCACATTATAGCGAGAAATGAATTTCTATCACCAGAGAGTTGCCTGACGAATGTTTCATGATCTACTACGCAATCCCCTCTCGAAGGAGACTGCGCACAGTTCCTCAGCTTGGTAAAGTAATCGCCGAAGTAATACCAGCAAAGAAGAAAGAAAGCTCTCTGCGGAAGGAACTCTCTACTTTCTTTTTTGTTCCCTGAGGCCGAGAATCTTTTTTGAAACATTGCCCTTCTCAGTCTCGTAACCTTTTAACTAGGTCAACGAATGAGAAAAATAAGAGAAGCAATATTCGAGATAGAAAGACACAAAGCCAATATTGAGCTCGCTTATTCCAGGAAGCCTGTTGGGCAGCCAGGTATCTTGGCAAGATTTAGTCATCTGAATTCTATGAACGTTCCCAAGAATTTGACTGTTTTAATTGACTGCAGAGAGAAATCTTAAGCTCTATATGGTTAGTATGTTTCCGAGAGAGACAGAGAGAAATGTCATGTTACGAGCTTCCCGTGTAATGTTATATAAAATTGGGAGGTCTGTTCTCTCATTTGTTCCCTTCCAGATATAACCCAGACCAGTTTACTGACAATTAGGTACTGGACTCACTGGAGGCTCAATGGATATATTAAAATCGAAATGCGTTTTTTCCTCATCCGGGATCGAGTATAGTTATACCTGGTATTGAGCCGGATGCTACTGTTACCACTACCAACTAAGAGAGAATGAGACAAAGAGAGTAATTGTCGTGCTTTGAAACTTTTTAAACGGAGAGAGTTCGTGGTTAATCTTGCTTTTCACCCAAGCAAACTGACTGAACAGAACTGTAGTCATGAATTTTGTCATGTTATTATAGTTTTTCGGTTAACAGTTGCAGTAAAGTTCAGTTTCCAATACTGTTAACGTAACGAAGTTGGACAAACTTAACTAAGTTCTCCCTTGGGCTCGCTGGCAATTCTGTATCGACTTAATCATATCAACAAACATTCGGCGGAATGTTCTCACTGCGGGACACTCGTTCCTCCAGTTCCTCGGTCTCTTGCTGCTTCGAGTCTCGTCCCAGATCGTCGTATTTTTCATTATCAAAATTTTGTTTATGGCATCTGTTACGGATAAAGGAGGCGGGTTATGAGTAATTTAACGTTCCTCCCTCGGGAAATTACAATCGTTATTGCAACTGGCAACAAATCGTCGCAATTTAGTACAAGTGATTGTGTCATAGCGTACCGCAGTACGTATATATAGACATTATAAGAGAGTCTACCCGGAACAACACGGCCGGCAAATAAGGTATTAACAAATGAACTATTCTGCATTAGTGATGACAAAACCGTCTTTTAAAAAGAAGCAACCTATATGACTCAGGAAATACAAAGAAAGGAAGAGAATTCCCGGCTTTCTTCTTGTTTCATTGGTTGATTCACTGAGTCCATAATTGAATGATCGACCATTAGCTGCCATGGATAAATTTGTTTTACTGACTTTTTATCATTGGTTAATGTTTTAATTACACAACTTTGGGTCTAAGAAATCAAAACTTGTCAACCGGAAACTGGAAACCTTTTTATCGTTACTTGCCTTTACAGAACTTCCAAGAATTATTTAATAAAAATGTCATCATACCTTCAATCTGAAAAAATAATATGTACTATTATGAATCAAATAAGGTTAAAAGAATTTTTATAAAGGCATCAACCTATGAAAATATCGAAGATTAGTTGGTTGTGTATCGAATTAATAGCACATGTCATTTTGTAATATCTAATATAATAATGGCTACAAAACAATCTTATAAAGATTTCAATTTAATTCTCCCGATGAATTTTATATTTTTCTTCAACAAAATGCCCTTTAACACCCTCATTCGCCATTGTGGAGGGAGGGAGGCGTTCGCCCCTCCCCCAACTCTGGTAGCTTGGCCACTGCAAATCGAGTTGCAGGGTCTTCTGTAACTTCGAATATTTCGCGCCAAGTTTTCACATTTTTTACCTAAAATTTTCGAAACGTCAGTTTTTCCGAAGTTCAGGCGTCAGCCCGAGGAAGACTTTTAATCCTGCGTCAGTCCAGCGAGGTACAGTTGGGCTGCTGGATCCTCAATGTGGTAGAATTTAAAGCAACTAAATTAGTTACGTTTAAGACAACAAAAGTGAGATGTAGGGAATATTGGCAAAAATTTAAAAAGACCTGGTGCTCTGTAACAAGAGAAAGAGGACGCTAAATGTAAGGAGGATAGAGGGAATAAAAGTGATGGTCAATCGACAACGAAATGCTGATAGAGAAAGAGGAAAACTGGTAATTGTATACATACGAACATCTGCAGAATTCATTGCGATCTTGTTAGGGAAACGAATGAAAAATAACAGCGATAATAGAGAAAGACATGAGCAGATAATAATTTGAAAGTTTCATACCGTAAGGCAACCTTTCTGTTCAAATCATAAATCCCTGATTTAGGCTGGAGGCGTCGAACCCCTCTTGCATATTGGCGCGCTCTCATAGAATGCAATAACTGTGCTGTGCAAGGGTCAAGCATGAAAGAGGGTTTTCTGTGGCACTGCAGGCCACCGTGGCCAATCTCTTCATTTATATTGGCAATTGATACAACCTCGGTCTAGAGAATATTGCTGCAATTGAACTTCTCATTCATTCGCCTCAGTCGTTCACGGTTCTCATAGTGACCCATTAACGACTGTTTTTCTTTTATTAGGAAAGCGCTTTTATATTACACGCTACTCTACTCTACTCTACTCTACTCTGTCTTTCTCTTTAGATCCGGGCTTGAAACCAGCATGAGGCTATGCAATAACGACCATCAAAATTTGTGAGATGATTACCCAGCCGTCCACTAACTGCCAGTAACATAACTGGCTGCTTGTGCGAACAGAGGTGTCATGAGTTAATGAGCTTTTAGCAAAACTTAGCAGGGTCGCTCTGCCCTTGCCTGGAAACGAACGCTGTTCTTTGCTTAATTAATAAACCGAGCAGAAAGACTTATATATATATATATATATATATATATATATATATATATATATATATATATATATATATATATTTCATTAATATGCCCCATTTCTCTCTCAGAAAGAGTAGTCTGTCAGGGGCAGGGTTGCTAGCTCACGTCCTCCCCAGAGATGTTCCTTGGACTTAGGAACTTCCAGGTGGTCACCCCCTAAGTACTTACCAGAACTAATTTTGCTTAAGTTCTCTGACTGGATGGTCAACATTATATATATATATATATATATATATATATATATATATATATATATATATATATATATATGTGTGTGTGTGTGTGTGTGTGTGTGTGTATATATATATATATATATATATATATATATATATATATATATATATATATATATATATATATATATATATATATATATATATATATATATATATATATATATAAGAAACTCCATATATATAGAGATAATGATGAATGGGAGACGGAAATGGTTTGAGCATGTTATTCATACAACCCTTGAAAGAATAGTACTTGATAGTACTAGTTGAGTTAGCTCCTGTGGGCGCCAGAAGTGTTGGAAGACCCAGACCTGCTTGAATAAGAGCTATAAGCAGGAAAACTGGAGATTCGAGGAAGGTAAAAGCCAGAAAAGAAATGGGTGGTGAAAGTTCACAGAGGCTCTGATGACAGTGAACACAATAATATATATATATATATATATATATATATATATATATATATATATATATATATATATATATATATATATATAGATGGTATAGATAAAATATATATATATATATATATATATATATATATATATATATATATATATATATATATATATATATAGATAATATATATATATATATATATAAAATATATATATATATATATATATTAAAAATCCCAGTTCATCGCCGACACTTCCCGTCGAGAGCTAAATGGGTTTTGCATTTGAATAGTTATGTTTGTATCTAGAATAATGGCAGTGGTTATACGTTCCTTTTGACAACAGTTCGCAATATGCATTTCTCCTACGCTGAAAATGTTTGTAGTTCTGTTTTTTTTTTTTTTTTATGGCTTCGAACCGTAATTAACTTCAAAGGAATTAAACTATATTTTGCATTCAAATGACGAATGATTTGTCTGTATTCACATGCAAAATAGATTACACTAGGGAGTGTTTCGGACACTACATGGGAGGGTATCGGAAGCTCCTCTGGGATCGGGAGGGTTCGTCACTTCGAACGATGCTGCCCCGAATGTGCGCGTGATCAACTGATACATTTTCTGTTGTGAAATGTAATCATTGTTTAACTTATATTTACGTATTTGTTCGCTTTTATAATGAATGATATTTTCTCAATTAATGTAATTAAAAGTTTGATTGATGCTGATGTGTTTTTCAGTATTCATAACAGATTGGTGTATATAATGTAATGAAGTCAATAAATAAGTATTGTTTTTATTTAGGTAATATATTGTATATAACATATAATCTAGTATCATTACCGACAAACATCAATATCAATCAAACTTTTAATTTTTATAGTATTATTCATCATATAAGTCAACAAACACGTAAACATAAGTTAAACAATGATTACAAGGAATTAGGTTGGACAATCGTTAGGCCAAGGGAGCACAAACCAATCCCGTATCCAGCCAGGGCCAAAAATGAGAATCTGGAAGAGCCAGGGAATGAGCGAGAATTCCGAAGCCTATAGAAGAGGGGAACAAAAGGAAGAGAACGTAGTGAGAGAGGCTTTTAGCGGTTGTATCCTCTAGAGCCAAATGAATAAAAACCAAGCATTAATAAACACGCGTGACCTCAGCGGGAATGAGGAAGTAAAAATAAAAGCTTCCCAAAACAAATTTTTTTTTTTTTTTTATTTTATATTTGGGTGAAAACCAAAGGAAAAAGTTTAGATTCATCATTCGGATGGGGTTTAGGAAAGAGGTCAAGAGTTCATCTTAATGCAAAGAACTTATCTTGCCTGATGGAAATGGAAGTTTATTTTCCGATTGTGTCTTTCTGAAGATTTATCTTGTAACTGTAAATCATTAGACTTCAAAAATATTAAATACGCTAATATATATATATATATATATATATATATATATATATATATATATATATATATATATATATATATATATATATATACAAACACAACACAACACACACACACATATACATATATATATATATATATATATATATATATATATATATATATATATATATATATATATATATATATATATATATATATATATATATATATATATATACATATATACACATATAGATTTAGAGACATGCTATCTGGAGGCAATGTAGTCCTCGGTGGAAGGACAGATTTGTCGAATATTGAAGAGAGAAGTAAATCAGAACTGAATGATGCAAGAGTTGAAGAGGTTTGTGTAAATATGGAGAAGTAAGGAGAGCAGGTGAGGCGTTTAAGAATAGAAAACCACTAAGAGTTAATGGGATTACAAGTCTGATGATCTGGTACAGTAGTGAAGCGTTAGTGAGCGGCTGTCCAGAGTGAATAAGGTGTCTGGTTAAGGGAAAGGTTCTAAAGAACTGGTTAGATGGAGTAATAATTGTTCCTTTGAAAAAGTACAGGAGGTAAAGGAGACTAAAATGATAATAGGAACATAACCTTATTTAGAATAACATGGTGGGTGTATGGTAAAATTTTGAGTGAGACCAGTGAGAGGACAATTGGCAGGTAAGAACAGTTCGAGTCAGGACCAAGAATTGGGTGTGTAGTCCAAGTGTTTGTTATGAAACCTTTATATGACATGTTTGAAAGTAAAGAGAAAAGATGTATGTGACATTATGGAATTCAGACAATTTTATGACAGAACAGATAGAAATGCAATGAGGAGCATGTTGAAAATGCATGATATTGAATATAATTTGCTGTGAGCAATGACAAGTTTTTATGAAAGAACGAGTCAATGGAAGAGTCACTGGTTTAGTGCAAAATTAGGTTTGAGACAAGGGTGTGTTAGGTCTCCTAATTTCTTCCACCCATGTGAATTCTGATGATGCAAAAGTATGTCATCAATTTCCTGAGCCTTAATCTTCACCCTGTCTTTGGTCCCCGGGTTCCCCATCTGAAACCAGGAAGAGCCTGTTCTATAGAACAGTGGTCTGCAGGTTTTCTGAAAACACCAAAAAAGTACCCCCTCTGGCAGGGAAGGTACCCTAAGCTTCCTCCAGAATCCCAAAAGGAGTACCGATAATAATGATTTTGTATGGTTGAGTACTGAAAAAAAAATGCATGATATCCTTGTCTCCTGAGATTCGTTGAAAATACCAGGTTCATTTCACCAGCCATTCCATTACGACTCAAGAAGCTGAAACTGCTATCGGAGTCTGCTGTAAGTCCTCAGAGACAGAATCAAAATGGTATCCGAACCTATTGTTAACCCTTTTTCGGGCAAAGAGCATGACCGGGATCTTTATTTTGTCATGTTTGGAGAGGTGCCGCGACCAATCAAATCGCTTTAGTTGGACCACGTGGATTCCAGCCAATAGCAGAATGTCTTAGCTCTTGTGAGCACAAGTTTGAGCTTGGCAACTTGAACGGCTAGCATCACACACTCCTCGAAGGAAACACTCCTCTACCAGATGCCGAAGCTTGTAGATGTGTGCCATATATATATATATATATATATATATATATATATATATATATATATATATATATATATATATATATATATATATATATATATATATATATATATATATATATATATATATATATATATATATATATATATATATATATATATATATATATATATATATATATATATATATATATATATATATATGATGAAAGTTAAAAATACCTGAGAAGTAAGGATACATCAACAAACAAATTATATATATTGTAATGTAAAAGGATGGTGCAATTCTCCCAACTGGTGAACTTTCCATCATAGTAAAAAGAAATTAGAAACAATCTTTTCGGCTGTATCTCACAAGTCGGCAGAGCGAGTCTGCTTTTCCCTTCCACTCGGCTTTTGCCGGAGAGTAACAGCCCTGGATGTTGAACTCGGGACCCACTTTTGTAAAGTAATGGTGCTCCAATTTCGATTTTAAATAATGAATATCAGTTTATTTATTTATTTTGCTAATGTGTGTGGAAGACACCGTAGGGGTCAGTGAAAAGGAAAACACAGAAAGTAAAACAATGTCAGTTTCACTACCTACAGCATGTTGTACAACTAGCACTATTAACACTATTAGGGTCTTGTCAGTCATTGATTTTTTAACGCAAAAAAGGTGAAAAAGTGGGCGGCCGCTTCTTAGGTCATTCACATGTGCGATAAAACTGTACTGTCATGTTGTATTTATCTTGAGTGATAGTTATGTACACAATGAAAGTTATAACTGCATGATCCACACTAAATTCTACCACAATTGTTCAAAGTCGTTCCACATTAGCCGTATAGCACCACCAAGTGCCTTTCTATCATCATTTGTCTATTTTTCGTTACCCTGCGGACTGGAAGTGCAGGAAATTAAGTATCATGTCTTTTCATAACCATCCTCCTTTTTTTATGGCTAAAATTAATCATGCTGATAAAAAATGGCCCTTTCACTGAATAACATACAACATTATTTTCGACATTGTCGACAGAGAATTGGAAAGACGTGTAGGGTCTTTTTCAGAACTTTAGCTCGTTTGCACTCGATGACAAAACCATGTGTGTTACATTTTCGCGACAAGAGCAATTGCAACACGAGACACCGGCGCAGTGTCTGACAGGGCCCATTCGTGGAAAAATCAGGCACCGTGAATACTGCAAAAAATAACTTGTCTGACCCCTACGACCATTCGAGGTTTGCACGGCGTCCCTTCTTAGACCCCCAAAGGTAACGCTTTCTGCCTTTTATTCGTCACCCTTGGGCTCTTCTTACTTAGCTCTCCAACTTCTCTAACTTTATCTTGCTCACATTTTCACTGCCATGTATGAGTATGAGTGAATACTTTTGAGCATTTTTTTATTTAGTTATTTGACTCACTTTCATTAATAATAATAATAATAATAATAATAATAATAATAATAATAATAATAATAATAATAATAATAATAATAATAATAATATGCTAATTATGAAAAAGAACGCCTCTGCTAAATCGATAGTGTCAGTCGTCTAGCATTTTTATTCGAAAGTCGATAGCCATTTGATTAATGACCCTTCGGATGTCCGTTGCATGAGATAATTGTCATTGAACCAATTAGCTTTGTGCATTCGTAGCTGCCTCATGCGTAGGTGTGTCCTCTGCGCTCATTAATTAAAGTCTCCAGTTTTGTCTCACAAAGAACATATTCATTATCTTTTTGTTGTGATTTGTTCCAAGGTCGAACGTGCCTTCCCTTGTCTGGTAGCGTGATGGCGGTTGTGGTAGCAGTGGGTGGGCCAGTTCCACAAATTTTAACGACGACAGTGACCATAGTAATTGTGAACCAGATAACCTACAATTAGCAAAGCAATCATTCGCCCAATTTAGATAATTACATTCAGCGGGTGAGGGTTGCAGCATCCTATTTAAAGCTCAAAGACAATTTAAGGTGGACCAAATGGAAATGACGCAAAAGCATTTTTCCCGTGCTGGGGATTATTACATGGAAAAATATGGCTTCGTTCGGACCTATTCATGTGACAATTAACGAGATTTGTTAGTTTGTTAGCGTCCTTTGTCAAACAATCTAAATAGGATAATAGCTCAGTTTCAAATGTATTTTTTTTTTTTAGCCATTTGAAGCACTGATTAATGGAATAGAGGCGTAATGGAATTTTTATTTATTTTTTGCAAACTGTAGACGAGGTAAAGACCTGGGCATTCAGAGTGCTCTTTTTTTCACAAACCGAGGCTGGTGGGACGACATACTGAAGTCTTCATAGAGCTTCCATGTCGAAAGTTGACTTACGGTTATTTTCGGTCTTTCCTTAATGTCATTTCGACTTGTGGCTGGCTCTAAAATATAATTTATGTCTTAATTTTTTTTGTTTTAACATAGTTTTTAAATAATGCATATATATATATATATATATATATATATATATATATATATATATATATATATATATATATATATATATATATATATATATATGAGCCTCGATGGCTCAGTTCGTAGAGCAGCACCTCAGACTTCATGGAGGTCTGTGGTGAGGGTTCAATCCCCGCAGCCGACTGGTCAGAGAAGGCGGACACTTTGCTATCCGTGTAGACACCCCGGGATTACGTATGTAATCAACGGATAGGTTTGCTGAAAGCAAATGGGTGTTACAGACTAACACGCACATAAACAAAGCCACTCCAACATCTTCTAAAAACATAACAGACACCTTACACGTCTCGAACTGTTGACCTACCCGCCCAGTTCTCCTCGCTGCTGCTGGGAGAATGGGACCTGCAGATATGGTACAATACATGTACACATTCGTTGCTGGGGTCTAAGCGATGTCAGGCAGGGTAGCCGATCAAGACTACGGCCTACCCCACCGCCAAATCAAAGTCCTTCAAAAGAAGGCATCGTGCTTACTCCATATAAAAATGGGAAAAAAGCACGTTAAAACGAAGAAGAAGAAGATATATATATATATATATATATATATATATATATATATATATATATAGAGAGAGAGAGAGAGAGAGAGAGAGAGAGAGAGAGAGAGAGAGAGAGAGAGAGAGAGAGAGAGAGAGTTTTTACAAACAATTCACCATAAATTTGTGGCCTTATACTAATGGGTGTGGTTCCTGCATTAGGACCTCATAAAAAAATCATTTTTTTTTTTTTGGCTGCCCCTTTATCGCCCAAGGACATTTTGCTATATTGTATTTTCCTTTCAAGGCTTTTGCTTTAGGGGAGAGGAGGATGAACAGGAAGAGGAGCGAAAGGGAAAAGAGGAAAGAAGAGGGTGGTAGGAAGAGAAGGAGGAATGGAGGCGGAGGAATAGAGAAGAGGACGCCATGGTAAGGAATGGAGTAGATGGAAGAAGCGGTGGGGATCGGGCGGGAAAAAGAGGAGAGGGAGGAATGAGGGGATGGATGTGGGTGGCAGACAGTGAGATGGGAACGTGAGGAGGGGAGAGTGAGCCGTCTAATATGAGAAGGGAACATAGGAGGAGGTAGGGGCAGGAGCCCTAAATACCCATATCTGCCAATTCTATTAATTTCTAATAATGGCCTTTTAATTTCCACTATCCCTGCGACCGTTCTAGGTAATACATTTACTTCATTTGATAATTGCCCTTTCATTACCATGCTGGCATTCAATTTTTGTAACCTAAAAGTTTTCTTTTATTTCACTGGAATTTGATATTGCTCTGTAATTTTGATTCAACACTCCAGAAATAACCAAAGCTTGTGCTAACTTCCATACTGCCTCCCTTACTGAGATGGGCGTGCTTGATCTGATTTGATTTATGAAAATTTGTTCTGATGATCTGGTACTAGGGATCATGCTTGAACTGAGAGAGAGAGAGAGAGAGAGAGAGAGAGAGAGAGAGAGAGAGAGAGAGAGAGAGAGAGATGGCATTCAATCCCCCCTTCCCCTTGCCCATTGGTAATTCACCATAGTCCACTTTCATAACTTCCCGGGCATTCATATCTTATTTCGCACTCTCTCGAAATGTTCTCTCTTTTTTTCCCTCCAGTTCTTGTGAGCTTATCTGAAAAGGGCTCCCGTCACATAGTCCAGTTCACTGAATTGGGAAGCAGAGGAAAGTTCCCCTCAAATGTCAGTATCTTGCTGAGTAAATATGCAGTAAATAAACAATATCACTGGTAAAATCGAATATATGAAATATCTCGTCAGTGTGATATCTTTTTAATGAGCATGCGTGACTTCCAGGAGGCACCAATACTTAAAAAATATTAACCAATTTCCTCAAAGATTGGTGGAGAGATACTGAAATATTTCCAGAAATACCCTTCCCAGTACCCTAACTTATCTCTTCTTCAATTTCACGATTCTCCTTCACCATAATGTAGCACAACTTCTCCCTTCTGTTTGCATTTTGGGTGAACAGGCAACCTCCAACTTTTCTTTGCAGAGTCTCCAAGTTCAGATTACTATATCTCACTCCAAAGAGCTAGGTGTTTGGTGTCGATGCAGTGAGATCTTTATACTTGTTACTAAAGCTTTACAATATCTGTATCCATTTCTATTGGAAACATTAACCCCCATTTTTAGGATTCTGTTAAGAAATGATGAAGCCAAAGACACTTCATCTAATCAATGGCCCATTTCTTTCTCATCATAGAGCACCCTTTCTCTTTCCTATACTTACTATTTTGGTCACTGATCATTATGCTAAGGATTAATGGAACTCAAGTTCTCAGCAACTATGCTGTTACGCTGAAGGAGAAAGAAGCCTTCTTCTCCCTCTGAAGCGGTCTCTTAACACCCACCAGACCATGAAACATTACAATTTTGACAATGAGATCATTAGCAGTCTTTAGAACACTCTGTTCATTAACTGTTTCCCTCCCTTCCTCCCTCCCTCTGCTGCTAAGCTATGTATTTCTTTTTCCACTCGTGTTTCCTCTGATTCCCAAGTTATTCGCCTTTCAGAAGGCGAGCTTATCGCTTCCTTCAGGATTATGCACAATACTTTTTCTTTCTTCTTTAACCTTTTTCTTGTTTTAGTCAAGCCAGGATTCACTCAGAGCAGTTTGAGTTGTATTTAGACATAAAGCCTTGAGACATATAAGGACTAATCGGAGTCCAGTGAGGTATTTGGTAAGAACAATCATAGTAATAATAGAGATGTGGTAAAACTGAACTAAAAGAAATTTTGCAATAAGAATCAAACCTCGTGGAAACAAATAGAATTTTGAAATTATGAAACAAAGCTGCATATAAGTTATACATTTACGACCCATAGCCCCTGATAGTGAGACTAAATCTTTCAGTATTGAACCCTGGCAATCTGCCCTAATAATACAGGATGCTACAGTGACTGGTAAATTGCCTGGGCACGATAATGGAACCTTCATACTAGTTGGCTATGTCTATAGATGAGAACGTTTGGTGGTTCTACCTTTCAGCCTTGGCATTTTAAATGAAAAAGGGCTAATGGAAAAAATGACATGTTGCTACCCGATCAAAGTCAGACCATCAGAACGAACTAAATCGGTAAATCCTTGCATCATATTTGATCCTTTCCATTAGGTTCTGAACAGATACAAAATCAAAGCCTCTTCAGTTGACAAACTATATATACAAAAATTTGGCTATGCCTTTATTCCACTGTTGAAAGCTTAAAAAAAGCACAATCGAAACTCAGCCATTATCGTTTTTAGGCTGTTTGCAAGAGGACGCTAACAGCCGATGAATCTCGTTAGTTGGCAAGCGAATATGTCTGAACGGACGCCTTACATTTTTGTTTGCGTTAATACCTCTGGAAGCCAAAAGTACAATTGAGTTCCTTCCATTTTGGCCCACCTCAAATTTTCTTTGAACTTAGAATAGAATACTAAAGAGGATTCGTAATTTCCCCAATCTCTCATAGCGATGAAGTCATTTTTTATTTGGTCTATGTCGACGACGTCCCCCGACCAGCTCCCCATCCCACACCCTCGGCGTCCTAACTGTACGAAACGTTCGACTCTAATTGCGCCTAACAGAAAAAAAGAAAAAAGTCTGGGTGAAACAATAGCTAAGAGGATTTTAATCAAAGTACATACTGTAGATTGCATACTTACACACAGGCAACTGTAAATGCACAAAGCTAATTGGTTCAATGGCAATTATCTCACGCAACGGACATCCAAAGAGGCATTAATCTGATCCTGACATTTGAACAAACAGGCTAGAGGAATACCGGTTTTTATTCAAAACTTGTTTTTTCACAATTAGTACTAATTACTTTAATGAGAACAGCAATATACAGAGATTATAAACGACAAAAATCAGTTACAAAATACCAGTCTCTTCTTTTAGCCAGAATTGCAAAAATTGGATTACGAAATCGATACCCGGGACGGGTGCTATTGGATGCAAGTGCCGAGTTGACGGAGAAGCTCAGCTTGCGCTGCTGGCTTCTACTCTCGCCAGTTGAAAAACTCACTGTTTCAGCAACTGACTGAGGTCTAAATAATAACGCACGGTTGTAAAAATTGATAAATAAATAACAAATTATGAATCTGATAAAGGATTTAATTGACAGACAATTGCACAGGTAACTAAAACTCTAAAAAACTTCATTGGTTCCATGAAAATGATATTCTAGATATAGCCAAAGAGTATTTATTTTTTCCTATTCACGAGTAGATAAATGAACTACATGATTGTCTTGTAAAGATTTAGCGGAAATTTACTTCAGATTAAAATGGGTTTAAGCACTTCAGTAACAATATTTTGCCTGTTTCAATAGAAGTTTGTGCACTTATCTTTTATTTTCAAAGAATTTCACATATCTAACTTATTATTCACTTTCATGTAACGCCAAATTCTTGCCTCGTGTTTTTGGTCACTTTCTGAAGGTTTATGTGATAACAAATTCGAAATCTTGTAAGGGCAGTTTATATTTCAAATGCCGTATCTGTCGTCACGTTTCAAGTACATTGACAATGTACAAGAAAATTTCATTACTGCTCTGTTAAAACCTTCTCCCCTTTCTATTTCTTATTAACATAGGCCAAGGCCTTATTATTTACTTTGAAAGCAGAAAAAGTTGAACATTGGACATTCCTTGACAACCTCCTGCAGGACCAATCTGATCATTTATACTGGTCTCTGGTATATTGGTTAGTGCCTCGGTTGCCACTCAGATGTCATGAGCTCGCGCCTCCCCCAGGGCGATAAAAAAAAACACTGGCTCTGTATCACGATCAGTTACTGCCGCGGTGTGGGGTCTGTGGTGGGAGGTTGCAAGTAGCATATTCTTTGGAAGCTTGATATATAATATGTATTTATATATATATATATATACATATATATATATATATATGTGTATATATATATATATATATATATATATATATATATATATATATATATATATGTTTATATATTGTTATGTACAGAGACATAAGTCTAATAGAATAACTTAGGAAAGGTCGTCATTGTAAACAAATGTTTACAAAAAATCTGCTTTATTTAACAAAAACAAGAACATTGCAAAAAATTATAAAGAACATCCTTAACCAATCTTGTTTAACCATACTAAGAGTAAAGTAGGGATAACGCGATTATTTTAACCATGGGGGTTTTCACTTCAGAAGATAATGAATCACAGGACAAATAAGGGTAGATTTGAGCGTCTTGGGGAAATGTAACATGGCACCTATTTTAGCACCTTCACGTAAGAGAGAGATGCAAGAATTAATAATATATCTAGCATGCATACAATCTCGAACATATTAACTGAATTAATTAGGTTGCTACGTTAAGGATGCTAGGTTGCACTATCAGCCTTGAGTCATGTGTTATACAAAGATGGTCGTTCACTAATTTTACTAATTAATAGAATTTCAACTAACAAACCTCACTATTCACATCAATAGCGCACACATCAACTGAAACTTTACAGATACTGCCTTTATGATTGCAAAGCCCTCAGCAAGTGTATTTAATCTACGCTGTGTTATCCTTGCCTGGAATGTGAGTGAATTCCAGGTTCCATTCTTGAAGCATGAGGCTCCAGCGCATTAACCTCTGATTCTTATTTTTATACCTGTTGATAAAAGTTAGAGGGTTATGGTCAGTCATAATTTTTATAGGTGTACCTGTTGACGAAAGATAAACAGAAAAATGGTTAATTGCTAAGATTAATGAGAGTGTCTCCTTCTCAACCGTTGAATATTTCCGTTGAGCAGATGTCAACTTTTTAGAGAAGAAAGCAACTGGATGAGACACCCCCTGTTCATCAGCCTGTAAAAGGACTGCACAAATACCCAGATCTCTGGCATCCGTAGCAAGTGCAAAAGAAACATCAAAATCCGGAGCTCTCAAAATAGGGAAACAAACAAGCACCTGTTTCAACTTTTCAAAAGCATTTTGAGTTTTCGAGGACCAAACAAATTTGACTTCCTTTTTCAAGGAAAAGTTCTTGATGAAATGCCTGTAATAACCCACAGAGCCAAGAAATTTCCGGACATCCCTACGGCATTTAGGAACGCCTATATTCTTTGCTTCAATATTGGCCTGTTTGGGAATTACCTTGCCACCACCAACCTAATGGCCTAAATACACGACCTTTGCTTTGGCAAGCTCACTTTTTTTCAAATTCACAACCAAACCTGTTTTTTTCAACACCTCAAACAAAGCCTTGACTCTTTTCAGATGTGTCACCCAATCATCACTATAGATGACAATATCGACTATGTATACCACACAACCTTCTAAACCATAGACGAAACTATTCATTAATCTTTGGAAAGTGGCTGCCGCATTTTTCATTCCAAACACCGTCACTTTGCACTGAAACAAACCTTGCAGTGTTACAAACGCTGATAAGGTTCTAGCACGCTTGGAAAGAGGAACCTGCCAGTACCCTTTTAATAAATCAAATTTGCCGATATATTTGGACTTTCCCAAACAGTCAATACAGTCCTCTATACGAGGCAAAGGATAACAGTCCACCTTAGTCACCTCGTTCACCTTTCGATAGTCGAAACATTGGCTAACCTAAAGTCTCCGTCAGGTTTCATAACCAAAACTACCGGAGATGACCAAGGGCTCTTACTTGGTTCAATAAGGTCATGTTTTAGCATGTACTCGACTTCCTTCGCCACTACTTCACTTTTGAAGGGATTTAACCTATAGGGGGCTTGTTTAACAGGAATCCATTGCATTACCCACGTCCACATCATGCTCTAAATCGGACGTTCGACCTGGCACATCAGAAAATAAACCTTTATAATTATTCACTAACCTCTTTAAAGATTTCTGCTTATCACTACTCAAACGTGAATCCATACTGCCGAAGTTTGCTAATGACCCTTTGTTATCAGAGCGCCAATTACCTTCATCAATACAATTATTTTCATTAACTTCAACCTCTGAAAAAGAAACAGTCATTATTATTATTATTAGCAGACTTCCCAATAGTCCCTATGGTAGCTGTGGGGGCCACCTTATCCCTCTCCCTATACACCCTCAACAAATTTATGTGGCATAACTGGGATGGTTTCCTCCTCTCAGTAGTTTCTACTAAATAATTTACAGGACTAATTTTTTTTTTCAGGATTTTCTAGGGGCCAGAGAAAGACACTTTCAAAGGGTTACCAGGAATGGGTAAAAGCACCAACACCGTATTGCCTACAGCGAAATCACGTTCCTTAGATTTGCAGTCGAAGAAAATTTTCATCCTTTTTTTGACTTTTTAACATAATTTTTGCCCGGCAAACTTCCATGCCTTGGTCAATTTGCCCCCAAGATTGGACACATAATCCAACAAATTATTGTGAGGAACGTCTCCCTCCCATGATTCTTTAATGACATCAAGAGGACCACGAACGCAGTGACCAGAAATCAAATTAAAGGGTGAAAAACCTAAGGATTGACATGGTGTTGATCGAAACACAAACAACAAATATGGCAACTCCCTGTCCCACTCCGAACCATGACTTAGGCAATACATTTTCATCATCGATTTCAACGTCTGATGAAACCTCTCCAAGGCTCCCTGACTCTCCGGATCATATGGAGAAGAGGTTACATGCGTAATATTTAATTCAGCCATTTTATCCCTAAAATAATTTACTAATAAAATTGGTTCCACAATTTGACTGAATTATTTTGGGCATGCCAAACCTGGTAAAGAACTCAATTAATGCTTCCACAATCTTAGCACTCTTTATACTATGTAAAATTTATCCTCTGGATAATGAGACATCCTATCTAAAATGGTAAAAATATATTCGTTACCGCTACGAGTACGAGGCAAGGGTCCCACAACATCTATGATGACTTTCTTGTATGGTTCCGAGGCAACAGGGATGGGAAACAACGGTGCTTTTGGAATGAGTCGGTTAGGCTTACCAACCCATTGACAGACGTCACAACTGTTCATGTATTTCTTGATGTCAGCCTTCAACTTGGGCCAAAAATATCCAGCAAGCAATTTTCCCGTCCTCTTGTGAATACCAAAATGCCCTGCCAAGTCATTCTCATAAGGCTAACGACATTAAACTTCTCCTGTAATCAAAAGGAACCATTATTTGTTTAACAATTTCAGAATTTTCATTAGTAGCCTCTAATGGTCTACTTACCCTATAGAAAATATTATTCATAACCTTAAATTTAGGCTCTGTCAAATCCAAGATCTCACCTGCCTCAATAGGGAGATTTGCAAAGTCCTTCTTCTGAGCTTAAATTAGCTCTCCAGTAGTCCAATTCAATTTATCTTTACCAATACTAATATCCCCTAAAGCTACACTATTACTACGATCTGAACTACTTAAATCTACGTCTACTGTTGACTCTGCAGCGTCAACAAGCGTAGACCGAGAACGAGTGACTACAGAAATTTTGTTCTCGAGACTAATTAATATTGGACAAGATTTATTTTCAATGGCCACATCATTTCCAAGGACTATATCAATATTCTTCACAGGAAACTTTTCCACCATGGCCAATTTAACCATTCCCGTAAAAGAAGGACGATCCAAAGCAAAATTCTCAATTGGATAGGACTGTACCGTATCTTGAAAACCTGACAATAGCACAAATTCTTTATGCCCGCCAACAAAACCCTGTGGCAAAGCCTCTCATCAGATCAAAGATTGTGCCGCTCCCGTGTCACGTAAAATTCTTACCCGCTTCTTACAGGACTCATCAACCACAGCAACATTGCCAAGAGACACAAAACGAGAAAAAGGCTTCAGGGAATCCATGTCTGACAGTCATTGGTTGGATGTCTTTGTCGAATTAGAGTCTTGGTCTCTCTTTTTTCCTCCTCCCAATACAGGCCTAGCATTGCCTTACTGGGACTCCTGGAAGGTATAACACCTGCTTTTAACATGCCCCCTCTTGTTGCAGAAGAAGCACATAATGACTTAGCCTTCTCTGGGACATAATTATTAACCTTATTATTATTATTATTACATCTGTTGGGAGAAAAATATTTATTAGAGCTACCAGCTTTGTTACCCCTATTATTATTATTATTGTTACTACCATTAGTGAACCTATTATAACCAGTATTATTCCAACCAGTTCTTCCCAAACCAGGCTTCATATTGGAGGACATACCACCTAACTCATTTTTGTGGGACAGGTGGTACCCATCACTGGCACTAGCCACCTCTTGTAGAGAATCAAGTTTTAATTCCTCCAAATGAACTTTCAACTTATCTGGAACACACCTTTTGAAGTCCTCTACTAATACTAACGCTTTCATTTTCTCAAGGTAGTCAACTTCCTTAGACTTAAACCAATCCTCTGCAGACTGCTTTTCAAATAGGACAGCAACCTAATAGAAGGTTGCATACGAAAACAGTTGCACATGTATGCCAGCACACCAGTGACAAAGCCTAACTAAACAGCCAGTTCAAGGATGAGGTCAAGGTCATGAAAAGGATAATTGCCAATGGTAAAACTCCTACCAATCCTAATGAGAGTATTTCCTTGAGTGTCTACTGCCACCCGAACCTAGTCAGCAACCTTGTCATGAGAAATAGCAATGCCCCTGTGGAGAGATATGGGAGCCGAACAATGTAGTATACAACTTAAATATACTGAAGGGACATGTCAAGCCCTCAGCCATTGTTAGATAGGATGCACTGCTACCACTCTACGCAGGCAATTGCAAGCCCACCACAACCAAGGGGTTATATTTCAATGTTATTATATTTCAATGTTACATATACAACCACGACCATAAACTGACACTGATAGAATTATCAAAAAGCACAGAGATCGTGCATAGAGAAGCCCAGTTCCACAGATTGCAAATAACAGAAGCCGAGTATTAACCAACAATGGCCTGCATTAAGCATACAGAGGAACAAGGATTTCATCCCTCTTTCTTCAAGGAAAATACAGGACATCTGTGAGAATCCAAAGGGAGGCACAAACAACAGAACTCCTCTGAACACAACTACTAACAGCAAAGCAAACTAAGACTAACAGCAAGAGACGGGAATCACTCCCTACCACCCACCCTTTGCTGCAAGCTGCAGAGTTGCAGAAATGCCCTTGTTGATCCACAGACCACTAACAAGACAAGGAGACCAGCTGACCAATAGAAATCCAGCACCCTAATGACACCATGTTTAGATTTTAGGCATAGCTGCAAAGTACGCATATAGTAATAAAAACCTTGTAGGTCAATTTGTAATTTAGTCCTGAAGACGTGGCTGATAAGTGAGGAAACAGTCTTTCGACTAGAATAAGCAAGTGGAAAGAAACATGAATCATTTTTCCTTATTCCTGAGAAGCTGAATAGACCCATCCTCACTATTATAGACAAGTGGGCAATCATTTTAATTGCTCTTTAGGCTGAAATATATATGTAGAATCTACTGGTCACCTTTTACCATATAAATAAGTAATTGTAATAGCCACAGTAGACTTTTATCCTTCTCATAGTCAGGTCGGCAACGTGACCCTGCTGTGATTATGGGTCCCAGGTTTGTTTCCCCACTAGCAGACATCATAATATCTTCATATTTCTTGCACTTGGATCTTAAGGCTTTGTAGTGACTAACGTATCCAAAAAAGCACGAAGAATTCGAGAAGTTAAGAGGGCAATGTGGCTGTTACAATTACATATGTATCTGGTAAAAAGTGACCAGTAGATTCCTCATATATATTTCAGCCTAAAAAGCAATAAAAATGATTGCCCATTTGGCTACAATGGTGAGGACGGGTCTATTCCAGCTCTAATAAATATATCTGAAAACAACAGGTATGTGCATGTATGAGAGACAATAGACTTTTATCCTTCTTATGATCAGGTCGGCATTATGGGACCCGGGTTTGTTTCCTGCTACCAGACATTATAATATCTTCATATTTCTTGCACTTGGATCTCAAGGCTTTGCAGTGAAAAGCACATCCAAAAGGGCGCAAAAAATTCGAGAAGTTAGGAGGGCATTGTGGCTATTACAATTACATATGTATCTGGTAAAAAGTGACCAGTAAATTCTACATATACTGTATATTTCAGCCTAAAAAGCAAAAAAATTATTGCCCACTTGGCTATGATGGTGAGAATGGGTCTATTCCAGTTGTAATAAATATATCTGAAAATGACAGGTATATGTATGTATGAGAGGCAATAGACTTTTATCCCTCTCGTGATCAGGTCAGCAACATGACCCCATTGTGATTATGGGACCCGGGTTTGTTTCCTACTATCAGACATCATAATATCTTCATATTTCTTGCACTTGGATCTCAGGGCTTTGTAGTGACAAGTGTATACAAAAAAGCGTGAAGAATTTGAGAAGTTAAGTGAGCATTGTGGCTATTACAATTACATATGTATTAAGTGAGCATTGTGGCTATTACAATTACATATGTATCTGGTAAAAAGTGACCAGTAGATTCTACATAAATATTTCAGCCTAAAGAGCAAAAAAATTATTGCCAACTTGGCTACGATGGTGAGGATGGGTCTATTCCAGCTCTAATAAATATATCTGAAAACGACAGGTATATGTATGTATGAGAGGCAATAGACTTTTATCCTTCTCGTGATCAGGTCAGCAAAATGACTCCATTGTGATTATGGGACCCGGGTTTGTTTCCCACTACCAGACATCATAGTGTCTCCATATTTTTCTTGTACTTGGATCTCAAGGCTTTGCAGTGATAAGCGTATCCAAAAAAGCACGAAGAATTCGAGAAGTTAAGAGGGCATTGTGGCTATTACAATTACACACACACACACATATATTATATATATATATATATATATATATATATATATATATATATATATATATATATATATATGTGTGTGTGTGTGTGTATATATATATATATATATATATATATATATATATATATATATATATATATATATATATATATATATATATATATATATATATATATATATATATATATATATATATATATATATATATATATATATATATATATATATATATATATATATACATATATATATGTTATATATACATATATGTATATATATACATATATATATACATTTTTTCACGAAGTGTTCCAAGTACCTGGATATTTCACTTACTAATCATAAAATTCAAAACTTCTCACTTACAGCCAGATACCTGAAGTCTCATAAAAAAATACGACTGAATACTCTAAAGGCAACAGTGATCTCTTAAAAAGCTCATCAACCATATGAGATATCGAAATATACTAAAGTTTATTAAAGCAATTGAGGTATCAATATGTAATAAAATTGATCAAAGGGCATTTCTCCAGTACTGTAATTATCTCTCCTCGATTAGAGTCAGTCAGCATAAAGAGTCACTTCAGCAAAAACTGAAGGAACAACACTTTATCACTGCAGTTTATTTTACAACTGTTAATTAATTCTATCACTGGTAGTCAATAAATGAAACACTACTGCAAAAATTTTAAATGCAAAAGTTTATTTCTAATTTAAAATTTATGATTACTGCACAATTAAATTACCATTACTTGGAAATACAATTTTAATTAATCCTTGAACTTAGATATGAAACAAAATTAATTATCGACAATTGTTAAAATGTGAAACAAAATTAAGTAAGCAAAAGATAAACCATTAAGAAATGCTAAGATGTGAAAGAAAACCAAGTAATAATTTGAAAACACAATAAGAATATACAAACATGCAAAACTGGAAACTGTAAAATTGTAATAAATTCACTAAAGTATTTTATCAAAACTCTTATTATACCATGGTATGAATTGTATATTACAATACCTTTCACAAGCTTTCACCAGCTGCAGCTGCTATTCACTAAATACACTTTTCTGATAGGCGCTATTACTGATATATATGCTATTATAATGTCTATATAGATCTCACAAGTGACCACGAATAACAAATTATGTTACTTTAAAATTACACAAAACTGGATTCTAAGATACATATAGAGAGAGGGAATTGGCACAAAAGGTTTCTAGAATCAGAATGACAAATTTACTTTTTCAATAAAAAAAAACCCAAAGCCCCATGGTCACTGAATGATGCCATCTTCACTCCAAAAACGTTTCTGGATACGTATCAACAGAGCTTTTGACAAGCTCTCAACACAATCGATGCAATAAACAGAATGCTACAGGTCCGGAAAACTAGATGATGTAATAGCCACGCGCTCCCTCTCTCGGAGACAAAAGATGATGCCATACAATGCTGCCCATGTGACTTGACTAAGACAGACAATACATGTTCAGAAGCACCCAAGACTATGGGATAATTCAACTCGTGTCTCCAACAAGAAAATGCTTGCTTGACCAAGCGGCAAGCGCCCTTCTCTTATCTCGTCTGTTTATGTGACGTACTGCTCTAATCAAAACAAAAGAGATCTCGTGACTGCCCAGTCACATGAGGCTGAGTGATGTAACCTTCTCCCGCTATTATGATATTAATTCTTTTGAAATCCAAATAGACATTTTATACTAATAGTAACAATATTTTACAATTATTATTATAACAACGCAAAATAGTTCTCGTATATCAAAATTACATACATCGCTTCTTGTATATAAAAAAATCATGCAATAATTATAAATGCAAACATAACAATCTGGAAAGATATACTATCAATATATTTTATATATGAGAAATTTATATATATATATATATATATATATATATATATATATATATATATATATATATATATATATATATATATATATATGTTACAGATAGAGTATTCATAAGAATATCCATAAAAGTTATGCATGAATAAAGCATAAAGACATGTGAACTTATAGAAGGTGAGTCACAGAGAGAGAGAGAGAGAGAGAAGAAATGGTAGTGTTGATCAAGTGTTAAAGACAAAGCAAAAGCTTAGTGGCTTTCCCAACTGTTTTCATAGCTGGATGGTAACTAGCAAACGTCAGCATTTTAGAGCGTAAAGGAAAGGTGAAAAGTCACCAAAACACCTTCGTCACTGCTAAGGTGTGGGATGGTGAGAAGAAAATGGTGAGCAAACAAAGATGATGAATAGAAAATGGTGAATAAAGAACAGTGAATAGTAAAGCAGGTGAGAGGGGGTGAACAAGGTCTTAGCCAGCACACCTCGAACCATGAGGTTGTGAGGTCCAGATCTGTTGCCGGGACCCTCAGGGCATCCTCACTTCAAAAGAAAATCTACATGACGCACCGAGTACTTTAAGGAAAAACAGGTCCAGTACTCCTGATTCAAACAATATTTTATGCATTTTTTCAGAAGATACTTAATGTCCTTGTTAGAACAGTAATTACTAATGTATGTAAGGCACTGCAAGCTTTCCAATCACAACCATATGTATTTGAAATCTCTTCCTAAACTGTATATAGAATTGTTAGCCATTCTTCAGATCTGAGAAAACACATCTGACTGTACATAGACTTCCCTCTGTTTTTCCCTAATGTCAAATGCTACTTTTACGCTCATGAGAGTTCTTGACCTGTCAGAGATTTTTTTTCAATAAATCAGATAACTTTGGATCTGCCTCTTACTCACCACCTCGTTATGCTGGTGAGCCCGAAGATGACCGATGCCTTCACCGCCAGCACCAGCCCATCCAGCAACAATGCTGCAGCAGCAAGCAACCCCTACTGCCCTTCACAACCCACAACCCAGAGGCCTGGTTCTTCAGAGCGGAGACCATCTTCCAGTCTAAGAAGATCTCCTCTTCATCCCATAAAGCCAACACTGTCCTCGGTTTCCTGCCAGACGCCGTCTTCGAGCAGATCGCAGAATGGCTTGCCAACCAAAAGACAACCGTCACCTATGAAACACTGAAGGCCCAACTAAGGTCATCCTTCAGCATGCCACCTGCCATCAGAGCTAGGAAACCCTAGACAACATAGGGGCGGCAATAGGAGTCCAGCAGCCATCCCCAATGCATCAACCATGGACCTCGATGTTAAGACAGTCGACACCGTCCACCTGGCCCCACAAGTTGACGGAGCATACACAACCACCTGTAGCAGCAGCTGCCCCACAGCCACAGCAGAAGACCGACATAGAGACTGACAGTGATCCACTGCTACCAGAGCTCCAGGTGGAAAAACAAACCCAAGTACAAGCCCAAAATAGAAGAATGTCCCAAGGGAATTTGTTTCTACCACTGGAGGTTCGGGAGTGAAGCCCGAAAATGTGAAAATGACTGCTGCATGTCAAAAAACATGCGAAGGGGTCACAGCAGCAACCCAACAAAATAAATGTCAGCGGTGGGCAGACCAGTTGACTCGTAAGAGAACCGTGCCTGCTTTCTGCTGTCTTTCTTCCAGGTACAAGCAAAAAAGACTTGTCGTGTTTTCTCATCGTGGACGAAAGACCGAATACGGAGTTCCTGATTGACACTGGCCAGCCAACCAGCACACTACCAGCAGAGCCCCACTGAAATACGCAGGAAAAGGACCACGAATTTGTCGTTCGGTGGGAATCAGTACAACTGGACATTCATCACAGCAGACGTAAGAACAGCAGCTGATCATGGGACCTGCCCCCATAGCCCCACTCACGCCGACTCCAGCACCAGAGAAAAGTCACCTCTTACAGGAGTTCCTGGAGGTATTTAAGGACGACCTGCAGCACTACCTGACCAAACCCGCAAAGCACCACATCCAGCACCACATAGCCACTGAAGGTCCCCCAGTGCACGCCCGTTTTAGAAGTATGGCCCCAGAAAAACTATCCAACACCAAACAAGCTTTCTGGGATATGGAACGGGCAGGAATATGCCAAAAAGCCCCCAGCCCCTGGGCATGTCCCCTACACATGGTACCAAAACCTGATGGCACATGGCAACCCTGTGGTGACTACTGGAGGCTCAACATCAAGACAGTACCTGACAGGTACCCACTGCCAAACATCACCGACATAACCAACCAGATGGAGGGCACCAAAATATTTATGAAGCTCGACCTTTCACAGGGATACTTCCAAGTCCCAGTCACGAAAAACATGAAAGAAAGGCCATTATCATCCCTTTCAGCACATACACCTTCAACTACAGCTGCTTCGGCCTTCGGAACCCAGGTGCAACCTTCAACATCTAATGGACAAAATCCTGGGCAACCTACCCTTCTGCATCGTCTACATCAACGACATACTGATATTCAGCCCCAACATCAAACAACACATGAGAGACATCAAGAGGGTCCTGCAGATACTTAAAGAAAATGGACTTATAATCCAAAAAGACAAATGCAAATGGGAAAACCAATAGTGGAATTCCTGGGCCACCAAAAAAGCCCCAAAGGTGTCAAGCCCTCCAATGAAGGTCCAAGTAATCACCAACCTCCCAAAACCAGCAACAATCAAAGCAGTCCAAGAATTCAAGAGAATGATTAACTGTTACCACTGTTTCATACCCAACCTTGCTGAAATAATTGGCCAATATATATAACTGCTTAAAAGGAAAACCTAAAAAACTATGTTGGTATGAAAAACAAAATAATGACTTCACACTAGCTAAAAGAGTAATCACCTCTGCTGCCACACTAATCTTTTCCTTATCCCATAGGTCCCTCACCCTAATGACAGACACAAGTAGCACAGCAATGGGTGTGGTACCTGAATGCGACACGGACGATGGTTGTCACCCAGTGGCATTCCTCAGTGAAAAGTTATCACCAGCAGAACAAAAGTACTCCACGTTTGACCTAGAGTTGCTGGCAGTCCACAGAGCCATCCTCCACTTCTGACGCATGCTAGAAGGACAACAATTCATGGTGCAGATGGACCACCAACCGCTGGTACACGCCTTCACCAAAAACGGAGATGGGTTATCAGCAAGACAGCAGCGTCACTATTGTCGATAGCGCAACACTCCTGCAACATCAGATACTTAAAGGGCTCTTACAACAATGTGACAAATGCCCTTTCCCGAAACTCTATCACACCATCCAGATTGGGATATCATATCCCGAAATAGCATTGACTCAAAAGGATAACGTGGACCTACAGCAACTTCGGCAGGAGAACCCCGTCCTTACATGGAGAGACCTATGCATCAACGACAGAGAGACGACCATCACCTGCGAGATGAGTATCAGATACCCTCGCCCATACTTACTGTTAGGGTTGAGAAAGAAAGCCTTCAACCTCGCCCACAACCTGTCCTACCCATCAGGCAGATCCACAGCCCAAACCTTGTCAGAGTGGTACATCTGGTGGGGAATAAAGGCCGACATCAAAAAGTAGGCAAGAGAATGCTTCCCATGTCAAACCTCAGAAATAACGAGGCACACAGAAATGGGGATAGGAGAATTCCAGACAACACAGTGACATCTGGCTCACATCCACGTTGACATTGTGGGACCCCTGCCCCCCTCTGAGAGGTACAGGTATCTCTTCACTATCATCAACAGAAACACCAGGTGGCCAGAAGTAATACCAGTAAGGCAGCAGACAGCAGAGAGTTGTGTGAAAACATTAATAGACTGGGTCAGCAGGCATGAAGCACTGCAGTACATAACAAGTGACAGAGGAGCTAACTTCACCTCCACCTTATGGAGCTCCCTTGCTGCCAGCCTCTGGACAAAATGCATTCACACAACAGCATACAACCCAGAAGCAAACAGCATGGTGGAGCAGCTGCACCACTTCCTCAAATCAGCACTCACCGCCATATGTCAAGGTGGGAGTTGGAGAGAGGAATTACCATGGGTCTTCCTGGGACTAAGAACAGCACGCAGCATTCAACACATCACTGGCAGAAGCACTCTACTGCCAAGCATTAACAATACCAGCATACTTTTTCAAAACACAACAGAACCCACAACTCTTCCAGACGTCCGTAGAGCACTAGAAAATATCATGCTGGCGAAGACAACATACAACGTAGCAAGAAATGAATACATCCCTGAAGACCTTAAAAGAGCAAAGTATGCATTGATAAGAATAGATGCATACAAGCCCCCCTCTCTCCAGCCTACTCAGGACCATCCTGCATACTACAATGCAGGGAAGAAATGTATCAGGTGATGGTGAACGGGAGAATCACCTAGGTCTCAAACAACATATTAAAACTAACCTATATCCAAGACTGCAACCCACTCCCTGGCAAGGTTGCCATTTGTTATGGTTAGTCTTTTTAAGGTGACGGGAGGAGGAGAGGGACATGAGGATCGTGCGTTTTCCAAGGGATCGTCTGCTGTTAGCGCTGAGGACTTTTCGAATGAGGATTTATCTTCGAAATCCTCGTGGATGTTGGATGGGAAAAGCTGAACCAGTTCAGCATGTTGGCGAGGCACTCCACTCTCTACTAATCTCAGCACGGATTTGTTGTAGCCATCTCGAAGTCTGCAGGCATTATAAGGCTTTTCACTGTTTTGCTCTGCAGTAAGAGCATAATTGCGTCAATCTCTTGGACAGCTGGATGTTGCAGAGGGAGGTTGCACGTCGGGGCCAGATGTTTAGTGTTCATCACAGCAGCTGAGGTAACTGAGGAGTGATAAGCTATTCCTCTCTGAAAAAGGTGCTAATTATATTTATTAATATAAGACTGGTCAACTTCTTCATGCACCAAGGTTATATACATAATTATCTTCTGTCAGCGAGGGTTAAGGTGCAAGTGCTGTATGTTATCTCACGGAAATAATTAATGGTGAGATGTGCCAGTGGAACTGTTTAGGCCTCAGTGTTGGTTTCATAATGTGGATGGTTTTGTCAATCTTCAGACTGGAAATCTTATATAGTTTAGTTTTATATATATATATATATATATATATATATATATATATATATATATATATATATATATATATGTATATATATATATATATATATATAATACTTCTTTGTAAATGTAATCTTCAATTCGATTATGAGATTTTGTTTCAAACCCTTCCTACTTTTGAGAATCTGGTTTCAGTTGACTGTTAAAGGGAACCTTCTTTGTTTTTTGTTAAATAATTTGGGGGAAGTACTGTTAGGTCCAGATCTGTTGCCGGGACCCTCATGGCATCCTTGCTTCAAAACAAAATCTACATGACGCACTGAGTACTCTCAGGAAACAAAGAGCCAGTGCTCCTGATTCAAACAATCTTTTATGCATTTTTCAGAAGATACTTTATGTCCTTGTTAGAACTCTAATTACTAATGTACATAAGGCATTGCAAGCTTTCCAACCATATGTATTTTAAATCTCTTCCTAAATTGTATATAGAATTGTTAACCATTCTTCAGGTGTGAGAAAACACATCTGACTGTATATAGACGTCCCTCTGTTTTTCCCTAATGTCAAATAGCCACTTTTACACTCACAAGAGTTCTTGACCTTTCAGAGATTTTGTCAATAAATCAGAATACCGTGAATCTCCCTCTTACTGGCCCCATCATTATAAGGTCACGGTGGACACCAGAAACAAACGCCATAAAAGAGAGAAAGAAGGAGAAGGGGGACAGTTAGAGCTAGTTAGAACAGTAAGAGCAGACAATGTGCATGGAGTGTGAAGGTGTTAACTGAACTTAGAATTTTTACAAGCTCTCTCGAACTTAGTTTTTCCAAGTCCAATTTTGGACTTAGCATATTTCAGTCTCGAGTCCAGCCAACTTCCCAAAGAAGCAGTAAGTAAACCCAAGTGGAACATTTATATTTAAAAGGGAGATAATAAAGAAAACCCTCTACATTGTTGTTTACGTCAAGAACCCAAGTCCTTAAGTAAACCAACCTTTTCAAATTGTTCCTGAACAATAAAAGCACAACGCCTCCCGGATCCTCACTACCATAATCTAGGCTGAGAAGTAAGCCTAAAAAATATATATATATATATATATATATATATATATATATATATATATATATATATATATATATATATATATATATATATATATATATATGTCAGATGGGTGTGGAGGTATTTGCAACCTATGAACTCTTGCAATATTCAGCAGTTTTGCAGGTGGAAGAACTTGGGTGTTTGATTAGATGGCACCTGTCACAGCATTGTTAGGCTCATTCTATGCAATTCAGCATTGACAACCTGTGACCGGAACATTGTTAGAAGAGCACCCGGATGCTGTGCATGTCCCTGAGTGGAGTTTTCCATCCTTGTTCTAGATAGAACTTTCTAGAAGCCTGGGGTCTGGTTCTGGTCGTATTTCTGGGTGTGTCAAATAGATATGTGAATCCATTCGTGCATTACGAAATCGCTAAGTGCAAAGGATCTTGCGAAAGATCATTCACTCCTTTGTGAAAGAACAGATTGGAAGGATGTGTTGATTGCTTGGGAAGTGGGATTCCTGGTTGCTGAAAGTGTGAGTAGAAACTTAGAAAATTACTAACCTTTACAGACCTGATTATGTTGCAGTGATTATTTCTTTACAATTATTTAACATTTATATCATGTATTTTTGTGTTATGAACTGGGTGAACCTTGGATTTTAATGAATATGGTTTGGTTCTTTTAGCTGTTTCGAGTAAAGCAGAAACCATAAATAGTCACAGCTATAGCCCCTTATGGAAATCGAACGGGGGCAGGAGGCTGAAGTGACTATGATAGTTATTACTAACAGACCTTGTGACTTTGTGGGAGGTGGGAGAATTCCACACGTTATTTGTTCTTGAAATAGTTTAGTTTGCTTTTTAGGATATACCTTAAGACGATTAATTATCTATCATGCATAATTTCATTTACATATCTTGTTGTTAAACTGCACAATAAACGCTATTTTTGTAGGATGGGTTTCTTTTGTTTCACATCCGTATTTTAAGTTAGGTACTGGGACTGAGAGAGAGAGAGAGAGAGAGAGAGAGAGAGAGAGAGAGAGAGAGAGAGAGAGAGAGAGAAAGGAGAGAGGGAGGAGTGTTTTCAAAGGTCGGTGCTACCAGGTTGACCAACGGCTGCAACTTCAGCAGGTAAATGCAAAACAAAATTGTATAGGATAACCATACACACACACACACACACATATATATATATATATATATATATATATATATATATATATATATATATATATATATATATATATATATATATATATATATATATAATCGACAAAGGAAAGGGAAACACTGGAGTGCTGCAGAGGCCCTCGACTGTCTGTTGTCCTTTACCTAGCAGACTCCACTTCCTTCGTGGATTTTATCTTTATTTATGTATTTATTACGTTCCTTATTCCCCGTGATTCAGTTATACATACATATATATATATATATATATATATATATATATATATATATATATATATATATATATATATATATATATATATATATATATATATATATATATATATATATATATATATATATATATATATATATATATATATATATATATATATATATATATATATATAATGTATATATATATATATATATATATATATATATATATATATATATGTCGTTTAATATCCACTTTCAGTCTAAAGGAGAACATCCCCAATGGGGAATTATCACCAAAGGGGAATTTTTATGATAAATGGATCGACCCGGCGGTACTGATCCATTTATCTCTTCAAAAATTTCCTGCGGTGATAATTCCCCATCGGGATATTCCAGAAGTAGCGTGAATTGGGTATTAAACGAAATTTGTAGCTTCATGATTGCATATAAATCAGTGTGTGATAAAATTTCATATATATACATATATATTATATATATGTATAAAATATTTATATGAATATATATATATAATATATTATATATATATATATATATATATATATATATATATATATATATATATATATATTTATATATGTCACCAGGCTTGCAGAGATTCCAGAACTATTTGTGACTGGCGAGATGTCTCGAACTATTGATGACCTGATGAGTGTGGAACAGTCACCTGACTTGCGAGATGTCCTGAACTATTTGTGACTGGAGAGATGTCCCGAAGTATCTGTGACCTCCAGATGTAAGGATTGCACATTCACCTGACATATTCACCTGACTAGAGGGATGTCCCAAGCAAAGAGAGGGCAAGCTAGGCCCCTTCCCTTTACTATGTCATCCTCTCCCCTGCCATTTCTTGGTAGAATTGACAGTAGGTTACCCATAGCTCACAACCGGAAGACCCGCACTGATCCCCTCCCGGGTGAGGAAAGGAATGGCACGGACGCATTTCTGTAAGATCCAACAAGTTTTTATTGATATACACAGTGGATTATGTACCTGATTGTAAGTCAACCTTTTTTGTCGTTTCTGAGGTGGAGAGAGAAGGAAATAAAGGGGAGAAATAAATAAATAAATGGTTTAAAGCTTCAGTCTTCTGTTAAGATGTGTAACAACATGACGTTATTAAGAACGAGAGGGAAGGGACTGGGTGCTTGGCAACGTAAAATGAACCATCCGTTGCGTATTCTCTCTCTCTCTCTCTCTCTCTCTCTCTCTCTCTCTCTCTCTCATTGTACCTGTCGTTGCAAGGAATCATTATCTATCTGCAGATCTGTCACCTGTTGTATGTTGTAGCTGGTAGGAGCGATAAAAATAGACAATATCAGATGTTGCTCACTAATATATATATATATATATATATATATATATATATATATATATATATATATATATATATATATATATATATATATATATATATATATATATATATTGTTACGTGTGAGGGTCTTGGTTGATCATGTATTATTCAATTTACGTAATTTTTACGGCCCTGCAAACCAAGATTACACGTAACCTGCCACTTGAAGCCAAAAGTTAACCTCAAAGACAGACGTTAATTAGCCAAAGGTCGCCAGTTAAGGGTTATTAACCTTAACAAAGAATATTTGAGATGAATTTGATTTTAAACGCAACGGTTCTTCCAAACATTCGGACGCCGAGGCATACAAAGCATCGAGATTTAACCTGATTTTGCTTACCTAAATCCTAGGTATTTTACTGGAATAACGGGGTTGAAGCTAACAATATAATAATGAGGCTTAATCTACACTTCGTAAACACATATACAGTAAGTGGGGATGAAGGAGGAAAACAAAGAAAAATGCGAAATACAGAAAAAGATAAAAGAATGGGCGAAGTTTTGAACAAAAAACGACTTTACCTTAGGACGAACGTTGTGCGCACCAACACCGCCGGGGAGGTCTTCTTGCAATTGCTTCTTCACTTCACTAATAGGATAATAGACAAAGAAAAGGAGAAGAGGCCCCTCGGACATGTGGTCTCTCCGAATGCTCCAGTCTCTCTCTGAATTTCCCTGACCGGCCTGGGGTCAAAACAGGCCTATCAGTCATGCCTTCCACGTCTACGCTTTGTTAAAACATTCGCCACGAGAGACAGGTAAAAGGAAAAAGGGACCTTAGGACCACCTATTTTTAAAGTTGAATATGGAAATTTTCCTATAGGGTGGAAGGCCTAACTTCCCTATCCGTTCTCCAACGGACGTTAAGGTTTGAACTGAAGATGCTCCTATATAGACAACGTCTTTTCCCGGTCTCAGTCAGGCTGATATTTTTACAATCAAAAGTTACGAGGGCGAACAGCAGTAATATTTGTAAAAGCTCCCCCCCTTTAAGAGGGCCTTCACTCCCTTTTCGGGCGTGAAGGTCTATACTAAGCAAGCTGTTCGCCTCTCGTAGGTTACTCTCCTTCCCCTGAGCAGATTAGTCCTGGTTAGCCTACCTAGCTACAGAACTACCTAACCTAGATAGGATATGAGCTATAATCACTACTTAACCTAATTCTAATAGTACTAGAAGGTGCTCACGGTTATTATAGGCTACCTCCTACAATCATGATGTGTTTTAGACCTAACCTAGTGGTACATTCTATGATATTCCCTAGCCTAACCTATCCTAACCCGACCGTAGCACCAACATAAGAGTTAATATTCTAACTAAATTACAACATGGTTTATTTTTAATACAATTAAAATTTACTAGTTAATTCATGAGGGTTGCCTCATATGATAAATGGGTGCCTCACTGAGGTCTTAGGCCATGTGTGTCACGAGCATCGTGGCTCGTTTCACAATAGTTAAGATTACTGAAATTAGTTAGGCTACTTACATGATTACTGCGGCTCGGTGGTAAGTGGAAAGAACAAGGCTTACTAAATTGATGTACTGTACTTTAAGGTGGCCTAGGCTAGGTACAAATAAAAGGAAGAGATCACACTGGCTACCTTCTCTGGGCAAGGGGCCAGGATCACTCTTAGATGTTAGGGCACTGTGCCGAGAGGGCACTAGTGCCAGGATGAGCGTATAGCTCGGCAACTACTGGGCTCTCTTCCGCCCCTTCTTCTTCTTCTTCGGTTTCCTCCAAGGCCTATCAGTAGCTGGCCTAGCAGGTGATGAGAGCACCGACTCGGGGACAGGCCAGAAGGGCTAGCGGGCGCACTAAGTCAGGGGCAACTGCAAAAGCTGCGGGAGGACTCCCTACTCCGGCTGCTGCGACAACCGGAGCGAGAGCGATCTCGACTTCTGCGTCCGAGGATGCCAGTTCCTGGTCTTCCAAGGGAGGGGTACCATTTCGATCCTCCAGGGGTTCATCCCCTGGAGTCAAATTTTGCAAAGAAGAAGTTTCGGGTGCTGGAGGCTCTCCAGTCGCGATGATCAACTGCATGGGGAATCCTAAATCTCCCGGAGGAGGATTCGCCTCATGATTTAGACCCGGCATAGGGGCCTTTTCCATTGGTAGCTCAACGTCCGTGGCGGACGGAGTCTGGCACTGCTCAGTGCTCACAAGTGGCACTGGCAGCAGTTGAGGGTCAGGCATGCCTGACAAGGGGTCCGGAGGTGCAATACCTCTCAGACGACTTGGGTTTGGCTGCAGCAGAGATTCCTGCCCCAGCAGGAGATCGTAGCCTCTCCTAGAGTTTTGTTCGGGGGCGTCCGCTGGGCGTTGCTTGCTTGGGCAGCCCTCCCAATTTGTGGAGTGGTCTGCCCGCTTGCACGTCCTGCAGCGGTACTGCTCCTCCTGAATCTCTCTTCGCGGAGGGGGAGGACCTCTTGGTGGGCCAGCCCTTCGCGATTGGAGAGGGCTAGGCCTGAAATGGTTTGGGCTGTGCCCCTTCCGCGGACCACTTTGGTGGGCGGAAGGTGGAGGTTTGTCACTATTGAGAGTGTTAGATGGGGCCTCCGTGGAGGAGGTAACGTGGCTGCGGAGTGGCGTTGGTGACGGGCTTCCGCAGAGAAGATCCCGACCCAACAAGAAGGCCACTCCGGGCCGAATTCCACCTACCACGCCGAGGCGGTGGGGTATCGTGCCCCAAGGTGTCATAACCTGGAGTTGGACAGTAGGAACGGTGATGGTGTGGCCCTCTATCCACTTCATTTCCCACCGGGTTTCTTCGTCAACCATGGCACTGGCTGGCACTTGGGCCCTAGTGATCAGGCTAATGTCTGCCGCAGTGTCTACTGTGACCGGAAGGGTCACTGGCAGGCTAGTGCTCTGAAGAGGGGCCACCGAGATGAACTGGGTTTCCAGTCTCTCGGGGTAAAGGATCCGGTGCGGACCAGCAGCAGAAAATGAAGTGCTGATTAGGTTGACAAATTTGGTGGCGGGGACATGATGTGGACAGGCCGGAGATCCAGCATTGTAGTGGCTAGCAGCCCCACAGGATTTGCACGGGCCTTTTGGATGGGCTCGGTGGCCTGCAGTAACTGTTGGAGGAGAGGGCTGAGCGGATGAATCGGGAGCGGAGTTCTGGCTGGTAGGGTTAGGCTGCTTATTAGTGCCGAGTTTGTATCAGCACTCAGCTTCAGCGTGGCCCCCCTTCTTGCAATAGTTGCACAGGGTCTTGCTAGGCAGTCCATTCTTCGGGCGAGTGGAGTTCGAGAGGTAGGCCGGAGGGATGATTCGCTTCTGAGAGGTGCTATGCGACTGATTGAAAGTTTCCCACGAATCAGCCATGCGACAAGCTTCCATAAGTGTGGAGGGCTGTTTATCGTTAAGATATACCGCAAGGGGCCCTGGCACACATTGGAAAAGGTCTTCTAGCATGGTCCGATTGAAAAGATCCTCAAACGTCGTGCAGGCCAAGGAGTCGAACCAGCGCGTACCGGACTGGGTTTTGTGACATGCCCATTCCGTCCAAGACCAGCCGACTTCCTTGGCAAGACCTCGGAACCGTTGTCTCCATTTTTCTGGGGTTATCTCGTAGGCCTTTGTAATGACTCTACGAACTTCTGCCATGTTGCCTCTCTGGCTCTTTTCCAGTGAGCGAAGCGCTGCCTTGGCTTTTCCCTCCATATGCTTGGCTAGTATTAAGGCTCTCTCCGTCTCCGTGGTGCTGTAGTTATCGAAAAGAGCCTCGATTTCCTCCAGCCATGCTTCTGGCTCGTCCTCAGTCCACTTGGGGACTAGGGAATTGATGCTCGAAATTGGAGCGTTTGATGCAGCAGGTGTAGGACTGGAGGCTTGATGGCTAGCCATAGCTTCTGCATTCTCCATTTTCGCTCTCTCAAGCTCGAGCTCCTTCTCTTTTAGGGCTAACTCAGTTTCCTTGCAGGCTAACTCATGCTGTCTCCTTCTTTCTTCTCTTTCCTCTTCATATTGCCTTTGCTCGGCTTCATACACCCTTCGTTCTTCTTCATACTTCCTCTGCTCGGCTTCATACTTCCTCTGCTCGAGTCTTTCTTCCTTCTCCCGCTTGGCCAAGTCGTCCACTTGCTCCTTAACCCAGGTAGTAAGTTCCGAGCCGGTGAGACCTGCCGCCGTCCCCAGCCCCAGGAAAGTTTTATAATGCTCTGCTGCCATGGTTCTGGTGGGAAGGGCGTCTAACCGGGTCGAGTGGGCGTACTTGGGCAGCGAGGAAGTCTCTTCAATGACGTGGCACCCTTTCAAAAGGTGGCACTGTAGTTTGGGTGTGTCGTGTACAGGTCACACTGGTGGCACTCAGTATCCCTAGGCACTGGTGCAGGTTAGGTCCCAGAAGAACCTTCTCTTCTGTGTTCCCTTTAGTTTTCTTTAGTTCTTTCTGGCACTTATGGTGCCAATGTGTTCCTAGGGACCCTCTACTGGAGTCCAACTAGGCTATATGGGAGGAAAGGCACTCTACACCCCTCTGCAGAGTGCAACAATCGAATGAGAGAGAAAGGGAAGGTAAAAGAGTAAGAGAGAGAGAGAGAGAGAGAGAGAGAGAGAGAGAGAGAGAGAGAGAGAGAAAGTAAGCTATTCAAGTGATGACAGTGCTTCAAATTATTGGCACTGTGGAATAAAGTGAATTTGGTTTTTTTTTTTTTTTTTTTTTCTTAAAGATCCTCGTGAGTGGCTGGTCCCAGTACCGGCCCCAGTGCTGGCCCCTTCTTTTTTCAGAGGGTGAAAACTACTGTTTGCTTCGGTCTGGATAGCAGGCCTCACTCGTGACCGACAGTTTATCACTGTATCGTAATTACTCTTAACTTGTCCTCATCTATTGTGGGACAGAGGTGTTTCTTTTATTTGGCTTATTGTATTCGAATTAATTAGCCTAGTGTCGGCCGTTCTTTCTTTGAAGAGGGTCACGTACACTTAGGTTAGGAATGCTTACTTGAATGACGAGAGAGAGAGAGAGAGAGAGAGAGAGAGAGAGAGAGAGAGAGAGAGAGAGAGAGAGAGAGATTTTCAATCAGCGAATTTCTTGCTGCTTGAGAACATGTTAACAAAGATTTTATACATGCACAATGGCATGGATCTTAATAAAATGATATAGATGCGTCGTCTTGGCTTCCTTAGGGATTACTTTATTATCTTAATTTTCCTGGGAGCCGACGTCACAAAAGTTTATCGTAAAATTTTAAATTTTCTTTATATGATTTTATAGTAGGTATTCATAGGAACTTGTTATTACTCCTAACTAAGGCCTATCTTTCCCTGCCTAAATTGTCTTTTGTTTTTTTTTAGCTAAGATATTAGGAGGTGGGTTCGCTCGAAAAAAAAAAAAGATATATGACCCCAAGAGTGGCTCTGGCAGTCTGGTCACAATAACAAGGTCGTTGAGATGGCGGCCAAGGTCCCGTTAGGCCTAAATTTCAAAACAACCTCGGCGGCGAAGAAACCCCAAAATGGCGTTCTCTCACAACAGTTCGAACAATTTCAAAACAACCGCGCGAACACGAAGGAGGAATCCAAGATGGCGGGTATTTTCTTTTTCAAACAAATTCAAAAACAACGCAACAAATGCAGGTATCCAGATTTTACTTTAAATATACCAATCATGCATAGCGTTTTCCGTTACGGATGGAAAACTAAATTACCAAACAACTTTGTGTCTTTTGTTATCGTATTCTCACCCGGACATTAAACAAAGAATGAAAAGAGAAATGCTAGCCTGCCTGTGTAAATTTACGTTGTTGAACGGTACCTTTATTGTAAAATTACTATTTCAGTTCGTTTGCTACTTCACTGACACGGTTTTGAATGATTCCCGCTATATGCAAACAATAACGATCGGAATTGCCGACGCGATTTCTACATTACTTTGTGTATATGAAATGGGCTCCGCTTTTCTCGATTTATGATTCGTTACTTGAACGACTTAGTAACGACATAAATTATGATTCTCTGCTCTCGAGTTGCACCCTTTCCTACGCTAATTCTCGCTACACTTGTTATATAACTATTCTCTTTACTGCTTATTATTATGCCTCGTTCCTTGTTTGGAAGAATGAAATGGAGTTCGATATCTGACTTTTATTTTTTGGAATTAATGTAATTTTAATTTCCTTTTCTCCAGATTCTTTCTCTAAAATGTACTTTAGATTCTACAAGGTCGCCAATGTTACGTGTGAGGGTCTTGGTTGATCATGTATTATTCAATTTACGTAATTTTTACGGCCCTGCAAACCAAGATTACACGTAACCTGCCACTTGAAGCCAAAAGTTAACCTCAAAGACAGACGTTAATTAGCCAAAGGTCGCCAGTTAAGGGTTATTAACCTTAACAAAGAATATTTGAGATGAATTTGATTTTAAACGCAACGGTTCTTCCAAACATTCGGACGCTAAAAGGCATACAAAAGCATCGAGATTTAACCTGATTTTGCTTACCTAAATCCTAGGTATTTTACTGGAATAATGGGGTTGAAGCTAACAATATAATAATTTGAGGCTTAATCTACACTTCGTAAACACATATACAGTAAGTGGGGGCTGAAGGAGGAAAACAAAAAAATGCGAAATACAGAAAAAAGATAAAAGAATGGGCGAAGTTTTGAACAAAAAGCGACTTTACCTTAGGACGAACGTTGTGCGCACCAACACCGCCGGGGGAGGTCTTCGCAATTGCTTCTTCACTTCACTAATAGGATAATAGACAAAAAAAGGGAGAAGAGGCCCCGTCGGACATGTGGTCTCTCCGAATGCTTCAGTCTCTCTGAATTTCCCTGACCGGCCTGGGTCAAAACAGGCCTATCAGTCATGCCTTAAACGGCGTCTATTCTTTGTTAAAACATTCGCCACTGAGAGACAGGTAAAAGGAAAAAGGGACCTTAGGACCACCTATTTTTAAAGTTGAATATGGAAATTTTCCTATAGGGTGGAAATGGCCTAAACCCCTTGTCCCGTTCTCAACGGACGTTAAGGTTTGAACTGAAGATGCTCCTATTGTAGACAACGTCTTTTCCCGGTCTCAGTCAGGCTGATATTTTTACAATCAAAAGTTACGAGGGCGAACAGCAGTAATATTTGTAAATATATATATATATATATATATATATATATATATATATATATATATATATATATATATATATATATATATATATATATATATAAATGTGTATGTGTGTGTGTGTGTGTGTGTGTGTGTGTAATTGAATAAGGGAGGGCAGACACTCAGACAGTAGGCATAAAAGAGCTATGGAAAGGCATTGTTTTTGTATTTTATCCATTTATTAAGAAGGTGGTTTTTCTGTAAAGTATCTATAAACATTGATACGTTTTCCAGATGAAACAGCGATTAAATAATTAATGAACGGTATTTTGCAAGATGTATAAAAGACAAGAGATATACACATTAATGAAATTAAGGCATTTACACCATAAATAGCAGTTAAAAAACAGAACAAGGGGAAAAAACCAAAAGCAGAGCAAGAAGCACTAAAACTCCAACCCACAATGGTAGTGTAAAGCAGACTAACAAGAAATATAAATCTTTGGGAGAGATAGAGATAAATATATTCACAGACACAGAGGCTAAAAACAAGAGCAGACTATGCAAAGAATATTAGGTTGATGCTGACTGGTGATTGAGGGTAAGGACAGTCAAGTTGATCACTATAAATTCAAATAAATAAGTTCCTCCATACTATGTTCTTCCCATTACTAAAAATCCTTGGCGTCTATATGTTTTGCAAATCTTGCTATGGTTTCTCACATTCGACTGATTATGATTAGATAGTCGACTATCTGTTCTATATAGAGGAGATTCGGATCTTTAGCAACTCTTGGTACATCCGATGTATGTGCCCAGATTATATCTGGGACAGGTATAGTTGTAGATTACACCAGAGGTAAAAGGGGCTAATCCTATCCTTGAAATGGAAGAGGGACCCGATAGTTCGGGGGTTCATCGGGATTGGCTTAAGGTTGAGTGCATGTAATTGTCCATTGAATAAACTAATACATTTTTTCCTGAATCTTTTCTCAGGTAAATAAGGGAATCTAGCATACAGACGTAATTTAGGGGCACCGAGAACTATGAGTGGGGGATTTAGTTTCAAATTAAGCAATTTGTTAAGGGATCTATGGAAGACTGATGGCGGTAAGTGAATGTTCTTAAAATAGGAAGACAGTCTCTTCATGAAAAGCAGGCCAACTGAAGGTCAAATTAAAAGCTCTGTGGAGGAGAATGGACACGGAATTCATCTTAAAACAAAAAAGCAGGAGCTGTAAAAATTAGTACCTAGGCCAGTAAAAGTATTCTTCCTATAAACCCCAGAGTGGAAACCTATTTCGTCTTTAGTAACTTTCACGCCCAGGAAGGGGAGTGAGTTCTGGGATTCTTTCTCAGCAGTAAATTTAATATTATGGTGTTGGCTATTCAAATGTTCCTAAAAATCGTCAACTTGGTGACCATGTTTAAAGAGCACGAATGTGTCGTCAATGTAACGTTTGTAAAAGAGCGGGCGGGAACCAGTGGGACAACTATCGATAGTCTTGCTCCTCCAGGGAGTTCTTGAAGATGTTGGCGAAGGTCGGTCCCAGAAGACTGCCCATCGCCATCCCCTCTATCTGTCTAAATATAAGTAAAATTTAATAGTAATAAAAATTAACAAATAAATGAAAATAAAAATAAATACAACTGAACAACAGTAATGACAAATATAAAATAAATGCAAATAAAAAAATAGGAAAAATACATAAAAATCAATAATAATTCAAATAAAGAAGGAAATTAGAAATAATCATTTAAAAATAATAAAATATTTAAAAACATATCAAATATATAAGAATGAATAATAATAAATAAATATAGACAAAAATATTAATCAAATATATAGAAAAAATAAGCAAGAATAAATTAAAATTAAAATATTTAAAAACAATAAAAAATATTTGGAAATTATAATAAAGATAATTAATAAGTGCAAATAAAAATAGAAAACTAAATAAATCAAAAATAGGAAAATAAATGAAAAAGTTTAAACAGAAATAAATAAATGTATAATAAATAAAAATATATGAAATAATTAAAAATAGACGCAGAAACTAAAACAGAAAAAATAAATAAAAAAGAATAAAACCGAAATAAATATGTATACAAAGGTATTGAAATAAAAAAGATGAATATAAAATAGATTAAAATACGTAAAAATAAATGAAAATTAATAAAAATAAAACAAGTTAAATATATATGTAAAGAAATAGAAATAGAATTCATATATAAATATAAGAATTTCAAAATTTCTTATAAATATATTATAAAAAATAAAAAAGGTCATATAAATAAAAAAGAGAAGAATAATTAAAAATTAATTCAAATATGGATATAAAAATCCAAATAAAGTTGAAAGTATAAAAAATATAAGAAAATAAAAAGCAAAAAGAAATAAAGAATAAATATAAATATAACTCAAACAAATAAAGATAAGAAGAAAGAAATATAAATAAATGAAAATAGCAATAAATGATGATAAAAGTTAAGAATAAAAGTAATTATAAATAACTAAAATTAAAAATAAGTAAAAATGAAAATCATATCGAAAATTAAAACAAAAAATAAATAAAATCAAAACTAAACAAAAACAAATAAAAATAAAATAATAAAAAATAAAAATTAAAAATCAAAATTTAAAAAATAAGGAATTAATAAAAATTGAAAATTAAAATGAATAAAAGCAAAGAAGCTTCAAAACAAATAAGAAGTAAAAACAGATGAGAAATAAATAAAACCTAATAAATAAGATTTAAAAAATATATAAATTAAAAGACGAAATGTAAATGAAAATTATTAAAACGAAAAAATCAATATAAATAAAAAGCAAAAATAAATGAGAAAACTCAAAATAATTTTAACAAATGAAAAAAATATAGCTGAAAATAGAAGGAAATGGAATTAATTTAAATTAAATTAAAAATGAAAATGTATAAAAATAAATATAAATTAATAGAAATATATACTGTAACAATATAAAAAAAATAAAAAACAAAAATAAAAGAAATAATTAAAATAACAAATGAACAAATATAAATGGAAATTAACAAATAATTAAATAAAAAATTAAAAAAATTACTGAATATGAAAATAAATAAATGAATAAAGATAACAGTAAATAAATATAGATATGAATATTTGAAAATGAACAAAGAAATGAAAATAAAAATGGATAGAAATGCATGAAAGTAAATAAAAATACATAAAAATCCTTAAAACATAAAAAAGAATAAAGCTATACGAAATTAAAAATAATAAGAATAAATGAAATTAAAAATAAATAAAAATCTTAAGAAACAAAATAATAAAAAACTAATGGAAATGTATAAATATAAAAACTATAAATAAAAATAAATAGAAAAATAAATAAAAATTGAAAATAAATATGAATAAAACATTAAAAAATACTAAAATATAACAAAAGAAACAAAGATAAATAATTGAGATAAATAAAATCTAATACAAATTAAAATTACAATAAATGTAAATATATATAAACAAAAATCATTCAAAATAAAAAATGAAAATTAATAAATGTAGACAAAAATAAAGAAAAAATGAAAAAGAAAATAAAAAGAAAAATAAATAATAATAAACAAAATATATAAAAATAAAGAACACTAAAAAGGATAAAAATTATGTGAAAGTAAATATAAATAAAAAGCAAATAATTATAATAAAAAATAAGCAAAATGACAGACAAATAATATTAAATAAAGATAATTAAAAATAAGAATAAATAAAAAATAGATTATAATTAAAATTAGCATACATAAAAATAAAAAAATAATAAAACATAGTAATAAAAATAAAAAAAGCTAAAATAAAAACAAATTAAAAAAGTAAACTAAAACAAATCAGAAAGAATTAAGAATATAAAAATAAATAAAAATAAAAATAAATAAAATCTGAAAAAATAAAACTTAATAAAAAAAAGAAAATAGAAAGAAGGAAGATACAAATACATATAAATAAAAATATATTAAAATGATTTAAAAATATTATCAGGAGTATTATAATAAAGAAAACTAAAAAGTACAGAAATTATAATTTAAAAATAAATGAAAGTGAATCATGTTAAATAAAAACAAATGAAAAATAAATGGAAAATAAACAATCATTGCGAAATAAATTCGAATCAAATAAAAATAAAAAGGAAATATGTAAAACACTACAAAAAAGAAGAAATTTAAATAAATAAAATTAAATAAAATTAACAAAAACAAGAACAGAAAATAAATAAAAATAAATAGAAATAAAAATTTTAAAATAGAAAATATATAAATGAAAATAAAATTAACAATAATTAAGAGGAATATAAATAAAAATAAATTGAATAAAAAGAATAAAATCGAACAAAAATAAATAACAATAAATAACATTAAAATGAAGTAAAAAAAAATATAATTTTTTAAAAATAAAAAAAGTAAAACATAATCTATAAATAAACAAAAATATCCAAGAATAAATAAAAATATATAAGCAAACCAAAATGAAAAAAAAAATATAACGAATAAACAGAAACAAAACTAAAAACAATAATTATAGATATAAATAGAAGAGAAAATAAATATGAATATAGATAAATAATAATAAAAAGGAATTAAAAATAAAAGATAAAATTACATAGAAACAAAAATCAATAAGAAAATTTGAATAACTCAAAATTTTAATAACCTAAAATAAAGGAAAAATTATTAAAAATTAATACAAAGAAACAAAATAAGAACAACACAAAAATGCAAATGAATATGATAAATAAAAGCATGAGATAAGTAGAGAGAAAACAACTAAAAGTAAATAAAAAAAAAAAACATAAAAATAAAGAAAAATAGATAAAGTGAAAATAAATAATTCACACAAAAAATAAATAATAAAAAATAAAATTACAAATAAACAAAACTACATAAAAATAAGAATGACGAATAAAAAATAATAAATATTTATAATAAAAAGACATAAAAATTAATAAAAACAATAAATAAAAATTAAATATCAATAAAAATAAACTGCTTTAGAAATAAATAGAAATAAAAATCAAGATTAAATAAAAAATAATAAAAAAAAATAACAAGATGAAAAATATAAAAAAATAGAGAAAAAAATTAATGAAAAATAAAAAAATATATATATGAAAATATATAAAATAAATAACAATGAAATAATATAAAGTGGAAAGTAATTAAAATGAAGAATAATCCAAAATAAAAGAAACATAGAAATATAGAAAGGTAAGAAAAAATAATTTCAAATTAATTAAAATGAAAATAGATAAGAAATAAGTAACAATAAAAGTAAAAAAAAAATTATTTAAATAAAGATAAAAATAAATGGAAATAAAGAACAAGATGTGATAATAAGGATGCATAAAAGTTAATAAAAATAAGTAAACATGAAAATACATCAGAAAAAATAAAACGATTGATGATAAGATATTAAAATAAGTAAAAATTAAAATGTAAGAAATAAATATAAATAAAGATAAATAAAATGAATTAAAGTAAAATAAATGAAAATATATAGGAAAAACAAAATTGAAAATAGAAATTAATAAAAATCAAAATAAATAAAATATGGAAAATAAAAATAAATGAAATAAACTGAAATAATTGATAATAGATACAAATAAATAAAAAAACAGAGATACAAAAATAAATTAAAATAATTTTAGGTAAAATTAAATAAAAATTGAATGATAAATATTAAAAATTATAAACTTTAATAAAAATAAATACCCGTCTTTGGAAGGACATTCAGTCCCTAAATCCCAAAACTAAAAAGCTATCACAGTGAGTAGAAGCCGTGGGTGACGAGGCTATCGCAAGAATCTGGGGCTATCACTTCAGCACTACCCTGAATTGCATAAACGATCAAGACTCCCGCAGGGATGTAAATTACCTCCTTACTGATAATATTCAGTTTCATTTCTCCAATCGTATTACGCTAGGTAACATCAGCGAGGCCATAAACAACCTACCTAATAATAAATCGCCCGGCTGCGATGGTGTGCCTGCTGAATCTTTCAAATTTTGCCATCCGATATTTTACATTTTGCTAGTTGCTCTGTTCAATGCGTGCATAATTCACCAGTTTCTTCCAGACTCCCAACTCTTAGTTCACTTAATACCATTAATAAAAAAAAACAAGCTAAAGGATGCAGCTGACCCTGGCAATTATTGCCCGATTGCAATTACTACAATTGCGTCGAAGATACTTGAGTCCATTCTTCTAGTGAGGCTTCTCCCCTTGCTGCACACTACTGACAACCAGTTCGGCTTTAAAGCAAACCACTTAACCGATACCTGCATCTACATCCTGAAAGAATTGCTGAGCTCTTACCTATCATCAGCCTCTCCTGTTTTCCTGTGTTTTGTAGATGTGAGAAAAGCATTTGACAGAGTAAGCTACCTGAAGCTCTTCCTGAAGCTGCAAAAACGAGGCACACCTCTATATCTAATTGCCATTTTATGTTGTTGGTTCTCCACATAGTAATTCTGTGTCAAATGGGGTAACGTACTGTCGTACACCTTCGGGTCCCTAAACGGGCTCCGGCAAGGGGGCAGTTTAACACGTACACAGATGCCCTGAATGTCAAACTGAACTCACTCCCAATCGGATGCACTACCAACGAAACAACAAGAAACCCCTCTGTTACGCTGATGATTTGGTTCTGATCTCCCCATCAGTGCAAGGTCTCCAGCGACTCATCGACACCTGCCGCCAATATGCAGAGGAATTTGATATCCTATGCAACGAAACCAAGACCCAGTGTATTTCGCTGCTCCCGAGATCGCTTAAGCACATTGCAGAACCACTAATTTTCCTCGGAAATCATCGTCTGGAATTCGTGCATGAATTTCCGTATTTGGGACACATTATCGCGGACGACCTAAAAGGTACGGCAGACATAAAACAGAGGCTTCGTAAACTATGTGCAACTGGCAACATGATTGCAAGGAGGTTTGCCTTCTCTCACCGAGAAACGAAACTGCCTCTCTCCCGCTCGTACTACTACAGTATATATGGGTGTTCCCTTTGGACGAACTATACCCGAGAGACCATGAGACGTATCACTGTTGTTCACAACTACATTCTGAGACGCCTCACAAACACACCTCGCTATCACTCCGCCACGCAGATGTTCATAAAAAACCGCCTGGATAACTTGGAAATCATTGTGAGGCGAACAATGTCCAGTCTGATCACCCGACTGAGAAACAGCAGCAATTCGCTCATACAAAGCATCCTAAGCAGTGAGGCAAGAAGATCTAAAATGTGGGAAAGATGGAATAATGAGACGTTTGTTCCTTAATGGCCTTATTTTCTGTTTTTGCAGTTATGAAGTGTCACCTCCAGAATCTGTCATTATTATTATTATTATTATTATTATTATTATTATTATTATTATTATTATTATTATTATTATTATTATTATTTCTACGTTCCTTGCTATTTTTGGTATTCTTACTTCCTGTTATTGCTGTGTTTAATATCATTGTAGAGTTTTGCAATTTTCAATATTCGTATTTAGCCTTCTGGACCTGACTTCTGTAACTACCTAAGGTCCCCGGATGGAAATTAATCGTCTGCAATCTGTATTTTCTATTGTTATCATTTTTAATTTTTTCTCTTATTCCCCATATAATTACTGTCATTACCATTATTATGAATTCTATTTTTTCTACTTCTTCAGCAACTGTGTGGATACTGCCAATAATTATTTTTGTCATGTTACCTTATGTATCTAGATTGTGTGTATTGTACGAGTATTTGTATCTTCCATGTATATGGCCCTGAGCCGCAATAAAGATTATTATTATTATTATTATTATTATTATTATTATTATTATTATTATTATTATTATTATTATTATTATTATTATTATTATTATTATTAGCAAATTTAAATAAGACTACATAATGAAAAAATTAAAGCAATTAGGATTAAAAAATAAACAAAAAAGAAACTTGAATAAAAACAACTAAAAAGAATGAAAAATAAAAATAAAGATAAGTAAAAATCAATGAGAAAACAAGACAATTTCCAATAAATGAAAATAAATAAGCAAAACTAAATTAAAATAAGAATAAAAATATAAATGATAAAATCCAAAGAAGAGATAAAAAATATATAAATACCTTGTCAAAAAAGAATAAGTAACAATAAATAATAATAAAAATAAAGAAAAATAGATGAGAAAAGAAAAACTAAAAAGTGAAAACAAGAAATAAATAAAAATTATGAAATAAATAAACATTTTTGAAAATAATTAGAATTTATAAAATATATACGAATAATAAAAATTAATAAAACTAAAAAAAGCATAACGATACAAAAAATTATAATTTAAATACAATGAATTACTCACATTTTAGTCTCTGAATTCATGGAACATGGTTTTTGGAGTTGAATATATAAAAATTTAAGCTAAAATAAAAAAAAGAAAATGATCGTAACAAATTAAAAAATTAAATGTTTGCTACAATTCTTGTGGAAGATTTTTAAGGAGCCTTTCCGTCTTTTTTACAGTGGATTTTAATTTCAGGTTCATTGAGAAACTTTAATGAATAATAAAGATTAATTCATAAAACTGGGATATAAAGATATATCAGTAAACGTTGAACTAAAATCAGTCACCAAAAAGAGTGAAAAACTGCCAAAAATATTGCATTCAAATGGAAATATTATTTAAAACTTTTTACATGTTACATTTATTTTGATATTTTTAGGCGATTTTTTAAACTGATTTTTTTTAATCTTGATTGTTTTTTAACGGTGTTTTTATATTCAAAACGTATCAGATCATTTAGCCTCAAATTTGATTTTATTGCATAGTTTAGGTACTGAATTTGTGAAACATTTTTTGTGGAGATGAATAAATCAAAATTTTAGTTAAAAAATCAATTTTTAAAGTCGTCAAGAAAGAAACTGATCGTAACAAATAAAAAAGTAAATAAAATGTTTGCTACAATTTTAATGGAAGATTTTTAGGATCTTTTCCGTCTTTTTTAACAATAGATCTTCATTTCAGGTTCATTGAGAAATTTTCATAAATTAGTTTTTTTATATTTTTTCCCATTATTAAACATAAAAGGTTAGTTTATTATTATTATTATTATTATTATTATTATTATTATTATTATTATTATTATTATTATTATTATTATTACAGTTATTATTATTATTATTATTATTATTATTTATTATTATTATTATTATTATTATTATTATTATAATCTATTGCATTTTTTAAATTTTATATTTCATAAGCTTCATCTCTTGATATTTGGTATAATTTATTATAACAGAATTTTATTTACTAGAATCAACTCTAAATATATGTAAGATTTATAATGATAGAAAATATTTAGTTAAAAATAGATGAATAACATTTTAAAACTTAAGTAAAAATTACAGTTTACGAAAGTTCTATTTTACTTACTCATTTCTCAATCAATTATATTTCTCTTTTTCATATTTATTTAACTTTAATTTATTCACATTTACTCGCCTTTTTAGTGTTTTCTTTATAATTATAAAAAAAAATTTCTTTATTTCATAATTATTCTTTATTTTAAGTTATTTATTTTCATTTTATTTGTTCGTTTCTATTTTTTTAGTTTGCTTTTTGTTTTAGAAAAATTCTGTGCATTTATGTTTTTTATGTTTTTTTAAGGTTTATTCGCCTTTATTGACATTTATTTTAATTGATATTCATAATTTTTTTTATATTTATATATTTTAATGCTTATATTTCTTTTTAATTTTTTTTTTCATTTTTTCTTGATTTATGTTTATTTTTATTTACATCTTATAACATTTCATATGTTTTGTTTCCAATTTTATATCCTGTGCCTTTATTGTTTTCTATTAAAGTATTGTTATTATAATTTTGAAATATACTTGTATTATGGCTTTCTTAATTGTAATAAATGTTATTTGTCATTTGAATTGAAAAGAAAAATTACAAATAAAAACATAAAACAGTAATGGTAAATAATGATTAATTCATGAAATTAGGTTATACGTAAACGTTAAACTAAAAGCAGTCATAAAAAAGAAGTCAAAATTTCCAAAATATTGTATTCAAAGTGAAATACTTTTTAAAACTTTTATATATTACATTCATTTTCCTATTTTTTGGCGATTTTGGAAAGTTATTTTTCACTTTAACCTTGATTATTTTTAAAAAAATTTTTATATGCAAACCAATATGATAATTTACCTTTAAATTTAATTTCTTAATCTATTGCATATTTTAGGTACTGAATTCGTGAAACGTGGTTTTTTGGAGGTGAATAAGTCAATATTTAGGTTAAAAATCAATTTTCCAAATCGTCTAAAAACAAGAATATGATCGTAACAAATAAAAAGAAAATACAATTCTGCTATAATTTTAATGAAAGATTTTTAGGAGTTTTCCCGTCCTTTTTATAATGGATTTTAATTTCAGGTTCATTGAGAAATTTTCAGGAATTAGTTTTATATATTTTTATTACCAAAAAACATAAAATGTTTTCATTGATCTATTATTATTATTATTATTATTATTATTATTATTATTATTATTATTATTATTATTATTATTATTATTATTAAAATTACATTTTTAAAATTCTATATTTCATAAGTTTCAATTTTTGACATCTGGTATAATTCCTTTTAACAGAATTTTATTTAGCAGAATTACATCTAAAATTATATATGATTTATCATGATCCAAAATATTTAGTTGAAAATAATAGAATAACACTTGAAAACTTAAGTAAAAATTACAGTTTACGAAAGTTCTGTTTTACTCATTCATTTCTAATACAATTTTATTTTTCTTTCTCATATTTATTTTAAATTTTATTCACATTTTCTCATTTTTTTAGTGTTTTATTTATAATTATCAAAATTTCTATTTATAACATATTTGTTCTTTATTGTCAGTTATTAATTTTTTATATATTTTCATTTCATTTGTTTTTTTTTATTTTTTAGTTTACTTCATGTTTCAACAAATTTCAATGCTTTTTTCTGTTTTTTTTTTATATATTTTTTTCATTTATTTACATTTATTTTATTTATTATTCATAATTTTTTTATTTTTATAAATATCTTAATGTCCGTATTTCTTTTTTATTAATTTTTGTTTCATTTTTTTATTTTTATTGATTTTTATTTGCTTTTATCTTCATCGTATTTAATTGCATATGTTTATTTTCCATTTTTATTTCCTCTGCAATTTATTTTTTTTAACTATTGTAAATATATTTTTAAAATTTACTTATATCATACTTTCTTAATTGTAATTAAATGCTATTTGCCAATTGAATTGAAAAGGTAAATTACATATATATATATATATATATATATATATATATATATATATATATATATATATATATATATATATATATATATATATATATATATATATATAAAAAAGTGTAGGTCCTGACCAGTTTCGACTTTATTTCCAAGCCATTGACGAAGGACTGATCAGTCCTTCGTCAATGGCTTGAATAAAGTCGAAACGGGTCAGACCTACACCTGTTTCTTATTTTTCACCTGTGGTAATGTGTGATATATATATATATATATATATATATATATATATATATATATATATATATATATATATATATATATATATATATATATATATATATATGTATATGAATAAATCTTTGAAAACATGACAAAAAGATAGAAATGCATAGTAATTTTTTTCAACAAAAATAAATTAAAAAATAGAAGTGAACAAATAAAATTAAAAAAAATAACTGAAAATAAAGAATAATTATGATATATACCGTTTTTACTATTTTTTTTTATACACCGTTTCTATATATATCACTTTTATATACTATTTTATGTATTCCATTTTCATATATACCATTTTCATTGTTTTATTTTTATATTTACAACTTTTATATATATACGACTTTATATATTCGATTTTTATTATTTTTTTCATACATATTATTTTTATATCGAATTTTTATATATAACATTTTTTTATTATTTGATTTTTATATGCCTCATTTTTTATATATCGCTTTTATATATACCCTTTTTATAATTTTATTTTTATTATTTGATTTTTGTTATTTTAGTTCTATGTATCCCTTTTTATGTATAACATTTGCAATTAAACTGTTAATATATACCATTTTTATAATTTTATTTTTATGTATACGATTTTTGTATATACCATTTTTTATTTTATTTTTATGTATACCATTTTTATAGATACCATTTTTATATGTACGATTCTATATATAAAATTTTTAAATATTCCATTTTCATACATTTTTATATAAACCATTTGTATATATACCAGTTTTAAGAATGCCATTTTTATTTATACCAAATTTACATACTATTTTTATTATTTTATTATTTTGTATACCATTTCTTTTATCTTATTTTTATATATACCATTTTTCGTATACCATTTTAATATATTCTATTTTTATATATACAATTTTTATTGTTTTCTTTTTATATATACCATAATTATTAGTTTATTTTTTCTATTTACCATTTATATATAAAATTATAATTATTTGATTCTTATATATATAACTTTTATATAAACCATTTTTATTATTTTATTATTTTTTTTTATTTTATTTCTAAATATACAATTTTATAAATAACATTTTAAATAAAAATGGCATATATAAAAATGGTATAAATAAAAATATTATTTAAAAACGGCAAATAAAAAAGTGGTATATATGAAATTAGTATATATAAAAATAATATAAATGCAACAATAAAAATAATCATATCAAAATGGTATTTGTAAAACTGTATATGAAGAAAATTATATAAAAAAGGCCTATATTAAAATTTTTATATAATAATGTATACAGTATATAAGAGTATTTAAAATTCTTATAAACAAAAAGGGTACATATAAAAAAGCTGTATATAGAAATGGTATATGACAAATTGAAATAAAAAATGGTGTATATAAAAGGATTATTTATAAAAATTGAATATAAAAATGGTATATGTAAAAATAAAATAGCCTAATTAAAATGGTATACATAAAAACAGTTTATATAAAAGTTGTGTATATAAAATAGCATATATAAAAATAGTATACATAAGATGGTATATATTAATAGAAAATAATAGAAATAAAATAGTAAAAACGGTATATATCAAAATGATTTATTAAATCAGTTTAAAATATACCATTTTTACTATTTTATTTCTATTTTACATCAATATATAGCATTTTATGTATACTATTTTTATATATGCCATTTTACATGAACAATTTCTATATAAACCGTTTTTATATATACCATTCTTATAATACAATTTATATAAAATACTCATTTTATAAATTTTTTATATATACCATTTTTTTTATTTTACATATACCATTTCTACTGTATATAAAGCGTTTTTATATGTACCCTTTTTGTTTATAAGAATTTTACATACTCTTTATATATATATATATATATATATATATATATATATATATATATATATATATATATATATATATATATCATTTTAATAAAAATGCCTTTTTATATATAAATTTTTTTTATATACAGTTTTATGAATATCATTCTTATATGATTGTTTTTATTGTTGCATTTATATTATTTTAAATATACTATTTTCATATACACCATTTCTATATTTACCATTTTTATAAATACTATGTTTATATACTGTATACTATTTTTATAATTATACCATTTTTGTTATATAATTTTTATATATACTATTCTTATATAACCCATATCTATGTATAATGTTTTATATACTATTTTTATAGATACTATTTTCATTCTTTTATTTTTATTCTTTTTATATATACCATTTTTATATATACTTTTTCTATATATAACATTTTTATATATACCATTTTTAAATATATCTTTTTATATATGCCATTTTTATATGTACAGTTTTTATATTTACCATTTTACATATTTGTATTATCTTATTCCTATTATTTTACTATACATTCCGTTTATGTTTTTTTTTTTTTAAATATATTATTTTTATATATAGTATTTTTATATATACTATTTTTACAATTGATTTTTATACTTACTATGTTATATAAATGATTTTTATAGATACCATTTTTATATATAACATTAACATTATTTTATTTTATTATTCTATCTTTATATAATTTTTTAAATTATACTATTTTTATATAACTCCTTTTTATTATTCATTTTTTAAAATTTAATTTTTGATATACCATTTTTATAAAATACTGTTTTTATATATACCATTTTTATAGATACCACTTTACATGTATGATTTTTATATATAAGATTTTTATACATACCATTTTTGTTATTTTATTTTTACTTAATAATTATGCCATTTCTATTATTCATGAAATTTCTCAGTGAACCTGATTTTAAAATCTATTGTAAAACAAAAGATGTAAAAACTCTTAAAAATCTTCTGTTAAAATTGTAGCAAAAATTTAATTTTCCGTTTATTTTTTATGATCATTTTCTGGTTTTTAGACGGTTTTTTACATTGATTTCTTAACTTAAATTTTTATTTATTCACCTCCACAAAACCATGTATCACGAATTCAGTGCCTAAAATATACAATAAAATCAGATTTAAGAATAAATGATCATATACGTTTGCATATAAAAATATCGTTAAAAAACAATCAAGATTTAAGTCAAACATCAATTTCAAAAATCGCATGAAAACAGGAAAATAAATGTAGCATATAAAAAGTTAAAATAAAATTCACTATGAATACAATATTTTTTCAAGTTTTGCACTCTTTTTGATGACTGATTTTAGTTTAACGTTTACTGATATATTCTTATAACCTACTTTTATGTATTATTCATTATTTATCATTATTGTTTTATATTTCTTTGTAATTTATCTTCTCAATTTAAATTACAAATACTTTTTATAATTAAGAAAGTTATGATGCAAGAAAAATTTTAACGAAACAATAACAGTAATTAAAAAGAAAAAAAACCAGCAGAAATGGAAAAATAAAAATGGAAATAAAACATATGAAATGAAATAAGATGAAGATAAACACAAGTGTAAATCAAGAAAAAAAAATTAAACAAAAAATATATAAAATATAAAAATAAACATTAAAATATATAAATAAGGTAAAAAACCATTATGAATACTAATCAAAATAAATGTAAATAAAGGTGAATAAATCTAAAAAAAAAAACATTAAAACAAAAAAAAACTGAATTGCATAGAAATTTATTGAAACAAGTTAACATAAAAAAATAGAATGAACAAATAGAACGAAAACATGAAAAAATAAATAACTGAAAATAGAGAAAATTATAATACAAATAAATTTTTTTATGATTAAAAAGAAAATATAAAGAAGTGAGAAATTGTGAATGAAATAAAAGTTAAAACAAATCTGAAAAAGAGAAATAAAACTCATTAAGAATTTCGTAAACTGTAATTTTCACTTGACTTTTCAATGTTATTCACCAATTTTTAGCTAAATATTTTGCATCATTATAAATCTTATATATATATATATATATATATATATATATATATATATATATATATATATATATATATATATATATATATATATATATATATATATATTGATTGCATATATATATATATATTGATTGCACTAATTAAAATTCTATTAAAAGAAATTATACAAACCATATCTCCCTTTGTGCAAACTACTGTAGAAAGACATTTCAATAAGCTGCGAAATTTGGGCATCACTGTCCCCTCTTTTAATTCCGCATTTAATTTTTCCAAACGTATACTATCGAAAAGAGAACAATTCCTATGATCATTAGGACTGGATTTTTGCCTACCCAGTTACCGACCAAACTACCAACAGTTCTTTTTGCCCGTTGGAATGCTCTTTCAGAGAATAATCAAAATTCCCTTCTGTGAAAACATCGAATTTTTAAGATCTCAATTTTCAGCCTTAGCTCATAGCTCACACAATAATCTCAAAACTAGATGGGCCCCATTCTTCGCAATAAACGATTACGACATTCTGAGAACCCTAGCTAAAGACGAAAATCTAGTATCACACGCCCGGACAAAGGCAAAAGAACAGTAATCCTTGACAGATCCAACCACGTGCAGAAAGTGAATGTTATTTTGAATGACCCGTCTAAATTCGCGAAAGTCGGTGACCCTGACCTTTACAATATAACTAAACCCGAAGACAAAATTAATAGATTTCTTAGGACACTAAAGCAAACCCAGACGATAGACGATAACACATATCAATACCTCTTTGTGACAGGATCATCATACGGACTGCCCAAAATACATAAAGAAGGAATTCCCCTAAGACCTATCCTCTCTTCCATCAACACCTCTAGCTATAAGCTCGCTAAATTCCTCATTCCCTTACTCCAACCTTTGACCAATAATAGGTACACACTAACTAATTCAGCCACCTTCAAAACGAAGTTATCCAACAGGACCCAGATCTATTCACGGCAAGTTTTGACGTTGATTCCCTATTTACAAACGTCCCAGTAGCAGAGACCACAAATATCATTTTACACAAGTTATTCCCCTCCGACAACTCCCTTTTTAATCAGTTTAACAAAACTCAGTTCAAATCTGTGTTAGAATTGGCTGTGCATGACACTGCCTTTATATATTTGACGGTACCCTATTCAGACAGACAAAGGGGATGGCGACGGGCAGTCCTTTGGGACCGACCTTCGCCAACATCTTCATGAACTCCCTGGAGGAACACGCCATCAATAGTAGTCCCTCTGATTCCAGCCCGCTCTTTTACAAACATTACATTGACGACACTTTCGCTCTCTTTAAACATGGTCACGAAATTGACACTTTTTTTAGAACATTTGAATAGCCAACACCATAATATTAAATTTACTGTTGAGAAAGAAACCCAGACTTCACTTCCCTTCCTGGACATAAAAGTTACTAAAGACGAGATTGGTTTCCACACTGGGATTTATAGGAAAAGTACTTTTACTGCTCTTGCTTTTTTAATTTTAAGATGAATTCCGTGTCCACTCTCCTCCATAAAGCTTTTAATTTGATCTCCAGTTGGCCTGCTTTTCATGATGAGACTGTCTTCCTCACTAATTATTTTAAGAACAATTATTTCCCGCCATCAATCTTCCATAGATCCCTTAACAAATTACTTAATTTGAAACTAAATCGCCCACCCATAGTTCTCAGTGCCCCTAAATTACGTCTATATGCTAGATTCCCTTATTTACCTGACAACAGATTCAGGAAACAATGTATTAGTTTATTCAGTGGGCAATTACATGCACTCAATCTAAAGCCAATCCCGATGAACCCCCGAACCATCGGGTCCCTCTTCCATTTCAAGGATAGGATCAGCCCCCTGTTTACCTCCGGTGTAATCTACAAATATACCTGTCCCAGATGTAATCTGGGCACATACATCGGATGTACCAAGAGGTTGCTAAAGATCCGAATCTCCTCCCACCAGGGGATTAGCTATAGAGCAGGTAGTCGACTATCTAATCATAATCAGTCGAATGTGAGAAACCATAGCAAGATTTCCAAAACATATAGACGCCAAGGACTTTAGTATTGTGGGAAGAACACGAAGTATGGAGGAACTGGCCACCCTTGAATTTATAGTGATCAACTTGACTGTCCTTACCCTCAATCACCAGTCAGCATCAACCTAACTATTCTTTGCATAGTCTGCTCTTGTTTTTAGCCTCTGTGTCTGTGCCCCCCCCCTCTCTCTATCTCTCCCTCCCCTTCCTGTTCCGCATTTCTTGTTAGTCTGCTTTACGCTACCATTGTGGGTAGGAGTTTCGTGCTTCTTGCTCTGCTTTTGGTTTTTTCCCCTTGTTCTGTTTTTTAACTGCTAATATGGTGTAAATAAGTATGTAATGTGTATATCTCTTGTCTTTTATACGCAAAATACCGTTCACTTTAATCGCTGTTTCAGCCTGGAAAACGTATCAAGCGATACGAAAAACCGGCTTCTTAATAAATGGATAGAAAAACAATGCCTTTCCATAGCTCTTTTATGCCTACTGTCTGAGTGTCTGCTCGCCTTCATATATATATATATATATATATATATATATATATATATATATATATATATATATATATATATATATATATATATATATATATATATATATATATATATATATATATATATTTATATATATATATATATATATATATATATATATATATTAGTATATATATATATATATATATTTATATTAGTGAGCAACATCTGATATTGTCTATTTTTATCTCTCCCTACCCAGCTACAACCTACAACAGTCGACAGATCTTTAGATAAATAATGATTCCTTGCAACGACAGGTACAATGAGGAGAGAGAGAGAGAGAGAGAATACGTGACGGATGGTTCATTTTATGTTGCCAAGCACACGGTCCCTTCCCCTTCGTTCTTAATAACGTCATGTTGTTACGCATCTTAACAGAAGACTGAAACTTTAAACCATTTGTTTTTTTCTCCCCTCTATGTCCTTCTCTTTCCACCTCAGAAACGACAAAAAAGGTTGACTTACAATCAGGTACATAATCCACTGTGTATATCAACAAAAACTTCTTGGATCTTACAGGAATGGGTCCGCCCCATTCCCTTCCTCACCCGGAAGGGGGATCAATTGCGGGTCTTCCGGATGTGAGCTAAGGGTAGCCTACTGTCAATTCTACCAAGAAATGCCAGGGGAGAGGATGACATAGTAAAGGGACATCCCTCTAGTCAGGTGAATATGTCAGGTGAATGTGCCATCCCTACATCAGGAGGTCACAGATAGTTCGGGACATCTCTCCAGTCACAAATAGTTCAGGACATCTCGCCAGTCGGGTGAGTGTTTCACGCTCACATCAGGTCATAAATAGTTCGGGAATCTCACAAGTCAGGTGAGCGTGCCAAGCTTACATGAGGAGGCCACAAAGACTTTGAGACATCTCGCCAGTCAAGCGAGTGTGGTATCATTTTAACAAGATAACACGAGAGAAAAGAGAAAAGGAAAAAGAAAAGAAGGGAGTAAACTGGATAATATTTTCCCTTAGACGAAGAAATTCCTGATCCTTCCTCCAGCCGGGGCCTTTACAGAATCAAAATGGAGGTCCATTGTGGTCGGGTCATTTTTTCTCTTCTCGAAATTATCACCAGAAATAAAGGACTGATCGTTGAGGGGTCGCTCATCAAGGTTGATTCTTCTCCTCACTTGAGACACAGACAGAATAAATGATTTACGTATAAGGTTTGGTGTTAACTCCACTGGTGGCTTTGAGAGAGAGAGAGAGAGAGAGAGAGAGAGAGAGAGAGAGAGAGAGAGAGAGAGAGAGAGAGAGACAGACAGACAGACAGAGACAGAAATATATAAATTACGAACGGCAGTAGGAAAGTAAGAGATAATTACAAGACATCATGAAGCAGAGAGAGAGGGTTTAATGTAGATAACAGCATCTCTAAAGAAAATGGAAGGATCTTGATCATGACAAAAATAATGAGAATTATGATGACGTGAACAGAGGTTGACTGAGATAACACTACTTCTGAGAATGTGATGACAATAATAACAAAATTGTGAGTGGGGAATTTAGAAAGTAGTGACAAATGTTTAAATGTAAAAATGATTTTGGCTGATAACTTATCGCTTCTCTCGTGCACTGAATTCAGGTTTGATTTCATAACTCTTTCTATATGTAAGAAGTTGACAATAGCCACCCGGTAACAGGTGCATAAACAGGACTTCAGGATAGAGAACATCAAAAAGGAAAATTCTTCGACTTCTCATCCCTGAGTAGATGGCTTCAGAAGGCGTTAACTTTCCGGTTTTCACCAGTTCCATTTTGGGGTGAGGTTACGACCCCTATGCCGTTTTCCAGCTCTAAATGCTTTCTCCTTGCTAAATATTGATCTTGTGACTGGCTTCTGAGGCGTGGCTGGTAACTATCCCACACACACACACACACACACACACACAAACACACATATATATATATATATATATATATATATATATATATATATATATATATATATAATGTCTGTTTTTATTCAAGTCATTGTATCCTCACTGATGCATATCAGCTGTGTATGTTATATATATATATATATATATATATATATATATATATATATATAAATATATGTTTATTATCAATATATATATATATATATATATGATATATATATATGTATATATATATATATATATATATATATATATATATATATATATATATATATGTATATATATATATATATATATATATATATATATATATATACATACATATATATACATACATATATATATGTGTGTGTATGTATATTTATATCAAACAGCAGTGGCCACAGCTGATATGCATCAGTGAGGACAAGGTCACAAAGACTTGACTAAAAACAAATTTTTATTTCCAACCTTTCGAAACGATTTCATTACATTTTCAAGGGTTGCACATATAAATAAAAAATATAAAAAAGCACCATCATTACCAATTTAAACCATTTATAAACTGTCAATTTCACATAAAAAATGTGCAAAATCATTAAGTTCATTAAAGTATTTAAAAAGATTTAAAAACAGAAGATAAACAAAAGCTGAAACAACCTATTGAATGAAAGTGGTAGGACTGATATAAAAAACACAATGAAGACTGATTCTGCTTTTACTCTCCTTCACATGACTCCAATGTTAACCTCCAATTGGCTGCTGTTGAAAGAGGAGATCCTCTTCATATGTAAATATTTGACGGATAACTGCTTCCCTTCTGAACTGGTTTTTAAAATGATTCACGTGCTGTTAGATAAATCATTTCTATTAAAACTACAATTTATACAATTTAAACTATATTTTTATGCTAGATTTCCATATTTATTGGATGATACTTTTAGCAAAATCTTCTCTCAAGTGATTGCTGATATAGTGGTTTTTGTCTTGGCATCCTACTCGGAAGTCAAGAGTTCGTGCTTCCCCAGGATGTTGAAAATCACTGTTACTACTGTATTGTGGGGTCTGTGGTGGGTAGTTGGGGGAACATGGCTGACTTTCGCCTGAACACCTCAAGGTGGTGGAGAACTGAAACCAAGCAACGTTAACTTTACATACAAAATAATTTTCGGCAGTTAAGGTCCGTCTAATACCTATTAATCCACTTACTACAGGTTCATTGTTTAATTACAAAGACCATCTATGCCCTTATATGTCCTTCAGGCATGAGTGCAGGTACACTTGTCCTAAATTAAATTAGGAATCTATATTGGATCCACCAAGAGGCTCCTGAAAACAGACTTTCATCGTGGAGTGAGCTTCCGTACAGGCAGGAAATCTCAAACTCAGAGTTTTCTAATTGTAGAAATCACTCGAAAATGTGTAAAACCTGTATTGAAAATAAGGCGTGTTTAGATTAAGGGCGAGCCTTCAACAACCATGAAGTGGCAGTTCTGGAATCAATGATGATGAAACGACTCGTCCCCTCGTTAAATAATTAAACCCCTGCCTGTACGTTGTACTTTTCATAGTCTTCATTATTTTTCCTCTCAGTCCTAACACTTCTATTCAATAGGTTGGTTCAGCTTTTGTTTATCTTCTGTTACTAAATTTTTGTAAGATACTTTCATGTACTTTACGATTTTTTACATATTTTATGTGAATTTGACCTTTTAAATGGTTGAAATTGGTATTGAAAGTGTTTTTTTTTTTTTTAGATTTTTAGTTTATGTGTAATCTATATTCTATTTTGTGCAACCCTTGAAAATGTAATGAAATTGTTGCGACACGCTGAAAATAAATGTATGTTTTTAGTCAAGTCTTTGTGTCCTCCAGAGATAAGGCCAGTAACACAAAGGCCCTAGAAGTCAACAAAACAGCTTGTAAACACAAGATTGTTATGATTTTAATCACTCACAAAAGAATACTGAGAGAGAGAGAGAGAGAGAGAGAGAGAGAGAGAGAGTATAATGGAACATACTCTATTAGTTAAACCTATATCAAATTTAATACAGAAGAATAGGCATTACCGAGATCAACTGAGCATCTATTGCCTGAGTTTCGCACGCCGAGGGAAGTTATCGTTCATCTTAACAATTGCGCTCTCAACGTGTCCCGAGGTGAAGGTGCCATATAATGCAGCGCTGTTTATGAAAATGGCTTCGCGAAGCGATATTGCTCGTAAGTTCTGTTTCCACATCCTCCCGGCACCTACTACAGACACTTCTGCCTGAGCCTCAGGTGCTCTTTGCTGCCTGGCAATGCAATGGTAAAGTTGTGCCAGACGGGTCGGATCTGAATGGTGGTCATGCACGCCTTATTGTCGTATATTCCACGTTATCATCGCGTTGTTATGGCGCGGCGTTCGCTTCAGTTTATGTTATGGCTACTATAATCATATGACGTCTTAATTTTCCCTTAGCTTAGAAGTCGCTAATAAGTGTTCTGAGAATTAGGGACTAAAACTCGGAATAACTTAAATAATATTTTAAATTATTTTGAATAATTAACGACTAAAACACCAGCAAACTTGAATAAGAGATTTCAAAGTATTCTACCGTTAAGGACTAAAGTTTTAGTTAATATCGATTAAATATTTAAAAGGCGCAAAGGATTTTAGAATGGTACCAGATGAATACTGTAAATAAGGTTATCTAGAATGTCCTTTCCCAGTCCTTGTGAGTTAGTTCTCTTTGGAGTGAACATGAAAATTCTTTCAGCCTTGTTTGTTTACTCTTCATTACTTGTGCATCGCTCTGGCATCGCAACAGCCAGTGTCATCGGTGTAATACGTACCAGTCTGACTTTCTCTGTGCAATAGCAATAGCACAAAATCACCTGATACAACACTGGCAACCCATTCATGGGCAGGAGTATAATACCTTCAATTTTATCTTAGTATTTTTCTTGAGATTTCAAATATGTTTTGGTACTAAGTTGTTTGCATAATGTTCTGACCGAGGGTAGGTAATTTTTTTCTTCTAATTTTATGAAACAAGACGGAATGCTTTAAGCATTTTCTGGAAATATTGATTATATTTCCATAGTAATATCTTTTAGATCTTAACAATCGACTGATGAATCAGGACAGAAGATGGTTAAATTTTCAGCCATATTCTTTAGACTAAGTATGTTTCGTATTTCAGTACGCTATCAAAATAATGTTTTTCATCATATTTTTCCCCAAAGTCCCTCTCGCTTTGGTTTAGAAGTTTTTTCGAAGCTAATTTTTTTATCAGTCCTGATGATGCGTCCTGAATACATCAGTAATTTAGTATTTATTTATTTGATCTGCATATTTCGAAAACTAAAGAAGAAATAGTCACTTCATTTCTTTATTTTTTCAGGATATTATACAATTTCCGTCGTTCATTTTTCAATCATTTCTAAACCGTGGGGAAATGGCTACCTTCTTTTTATGATTTTCAGCAAGACAACCCACAATCGAGGGTAATTTGGCTGCAATTGTAACCTGCCTCTGCATGTAATAAAAATCCCATAAATATTTCAAGGTATTATAAATAAATTTCCTTAAAGAATCGCGATAAAAATGAGTTAAATTCTGTAAAATCACTTTATGAATCTTGTTTTTAATTTTTCATTATTTTACGCTTGTCTCCCTGACAGGGACAAGATCTTTTCATATCCCATTTAATTTGTCCACTTTCATAGCGTTACAACATTGTGGGCGATACTACAGAGTGTTTCTAATGTCCCTGTGCCACCTAGCGGTACCCACTGTTTAACATTTCACTCTGCCCCCATTCCAACCCCTGTCTTCCATCTTGCCGTTCAACCTCTGGAACTATTACTTCTGAGTGCAACAGTGAGGTTTTCTCCAAGTTTTATTTTTCAGTCCTAGATCCTTGTTCTGCATCTCGTTTTTTCTCTGGAACTCTTTATCTTGCTGTCCAGCCACTCCCACTGCCTCTTTTTACGATCTTAAACGCTGATTGGCTGAAAGTTCCCAATGCTTGGCTGTAGCCTCAGTTTCGTGACTCATTAACTTTTTGCCGCCGCAGCGATTGGGCTTTTTATTTCGTTAAATACGTCATCTTCATTAACTGTGACTACCACGCCTGAGACCTTGGAAGAATGGAATCTCTTCTGTGAATCAACATCGCGTCGTTATATCATCTCAGATGTTACAATTTAAGACATTATACAGACCAAGATGGAAGAAGAGTAAGGCGAGTTCGTGAGAGAACGAATTTTGCGTTTTCCCGCGCAGTGACGTCACTTGGAACCCAGCTGGGTAAGTGGCAAGAGGTTCATTGACTCATACTGTTTTGGAGGGAATTCGTCGATCTTTTAACATTTCAATCAGCTGATAAGAGACAACAAAGATGGTGGTATGTGCTGTGTTTGGTTGCGATAATCATGATCGCCATCGCCAAGAAAAAGGCATTTTATTTTGCAAAACTTGGTTTAATCTGTGCAAAAGGAAAGATGATTTCAACGTGAAGAATGCAAGAATATGCTCCATTCATTTTGTCCCTGGTGATATTAGAGAAAGCCATAGACATATACTTTTAGATTATCATCCTAAAAATGCACACAAATTGAAAGATACTGCTGTGCCTACTCAACAAAGGATATAACTCCAGGTAAATATTGTTTATTTGCTATATCAATAGAGGAGTATTTTAGTTGGCTTAGCCTGTTTTGGAATTGAAATTATGTAAGACAGACAGACAGACAGAGAGAGAGAGAGAGAGAGAGAGAGAGAGAGAGAGAGAGAGAGAGAGAGAGAGAGACCCAATTCAATATTTCTCAAATGAAAATGGTTTGGTTTATTACCAGCTGACTTTGAATACAAAAATTTTGATTAATCTATTTATAAGGCATATTTATAAAGCTTACAATTTAGATCTTTGTATGCCTTTTTTTTTGTATAATTATTTTATTTTATAAGCCTATATCTATGCAACACTTTTGCTGGATGATTAATATAATTTTCATGAAAGTGATTTTGCTTAAGCTTATTATCAACTCTCTCATATTGTTTGTTAACTCTTTGTTGCTATTAGGCTCATTGCTATAAACCAAAATACCTAGGCTAGCATATAGGCGCATAGGTCTAGCCTAGATTTTTTTATGGGACAAGGAAAATTTATGACAAGATTCTCTCTCTCTCTGTTTGTCTGTCTGTCTGTCTGTCTCTCTCTCTCTCTCTCTCTCTCTCTCTCTCTCTCTCTCTCTCTCTCTCTCTCTGTATTTATGTCAATTCGTGGGTTAATAGTATATTACTTAAGCTAGATTCCTACTCCTGAAGAGCTCGCTTAAGGTTTTAAGAAGTGGTCTGAGATAATTGTCTGTACTCAGTAGTACTGTATATATCTTGTCAATCCTATTCATTTGTTTATTTGTATTCTTTTCAAGTTCGTGTTGGGAATTTATGGTACACATGAAAGTATTTTAGTGTACGTGTGTGTTTATGTGCGTGTATGAAGGTGTATTTATTTGTGTATATATATGTGTGTTTTTCATGTCAGCAAATAGGTAAATCTCTCATACTCATTCAAATTTATTGTTGCTTTTACTTTTCATATGGCAAAGGGATGTGTGGCCAAACATGAAGCACCGCTCAGGAAAGTGCTAGCCACTTTCAGAGGACCAGTTCCGAGCCAAATACAGCTCGGAATATGGGATACTTATCCACAGAAGATTATACACCAGAGCCTCTCAGGTGCTTCTGTTGCCAGCGTTATGGCCTTCACCAAAACCGGTGTAGATGATCCAGTGGAACCTGCATTAAAAGGCAAGAAACCAAGAATTGCCTGGACAAATTCAAAAAAGGGGAACCTACCACGCTAAATTTCCCCAATGTTCAGAAGCAAATCATGCATGGTTCAAACTCCGCAGTGCAAAAGTGACAGGCAATGCGCAGTTAAAAGCTAAGACGCACCTATTAAGACCAACACCAGCACCTGTACAGTACCTGTACCGGTACCTCGGCAATTAGCTTGCCAACAAGGAACACGGCCGGAAACGACCAGACGAAAGCAGCGTCAGTTTTATGTCAAGAGAAGGAGACACAAACCTCGCAACTAACGCCCCCACCTCGGAGACCCCAAAATCATCCTGCGTTTGTCGTTGCCACAGTCCAGCGCCCAAGGCTCCTTCTCGACCTCATGAGCGTGGGCGGGGAAACGTCCTACTGTCCAGGATGCAACTCTTCTTTTTCATGCACAGCTTCGTGGGAACCATCGAATAAATGACTGGAGTACACCCTTAGGATATAAAGGATCACGTTCCTCATTTCCTAGATAAGGCTGAACATGATCATGGTATTCCTGACTTCATTTCTGACTTCATGATTCTCTCGGCAGATAGCATTTCGGCGATTGTTAATCACTTTGCATGGCAGTTACCCTGTTTCTTCTAATATAGCCTTTCCTTTCCCTGTTCGGCCGCCTAGCGTCTAACGACCACATCCTTTAATTGTCGCTCTATCGTCCACCTAAGCTGTTACCTCATTCCTCTGCAGCCTGCTGCAGGGAGATAAAAACAAAACATAATTATACTCTCACATTCTACAGTCGTCCTTTGAGGGGCAAACACGGGCCAAGGGCCATTAAATACTCTGACGTCACACAGTTATTTTTTTCCTTATCCTCCATCGACCCCGACTCCTAAGATCGAGGCTTTTTTCCTTTTCTTTCGAAGTAAGTTAAATACGGTATGGAATCTCCTTAGATTTTTAATTTCCAATTTTTCTCTTATGATAAATTATTTTAATTTGACCTTATTGGCCATCTAGGACTCGCCAGGATTCGCTACTATTACTCTCTCTCTCCCACTGATGGGCACATGACGATTTAAAGGGGCTTGTAATCCCATACCATTATTTTTAATCATTTATCCGTGAACATTTTTTTTTTCACTTCAAATACTGATTGACACTTATGGGCTCCTCAAATGCAACAACAACAACATTTGTGCTTTAGTCCTGAAGACGTCACCGATGAGCGAGGAAACGGTTCGTCGACTCTAATAAGTAAATGGAAAGAAACGTGAATAATTTTTCCTTATTCCTGAGAAGCTTGCATGAAAAGGAAAAGAAGATGAAGAGATAGTATCTGTGAATAGTGCCATTGACTTCAATATGAATTTTATTTTATATATATATATATATATATATATATATATATATATATATATATATATATATATATATATATATATATATATATATATATATATATATATAGCTGAGAGGGTAGGTGGCTGCTATCAACCGAGGCAAACAGGACCAAGGGCAGAGGAAGACGTCCATAATAACGGCATAACTTTGTTTGTGCTTACGTTTCAAGACATCTGTCTCATTATCAAAGCTGGAATAAGTAAAATATAAATATAAAATCAGACTCATACTTAAAATTACAATCAAAATATAAAAAAATAAAAAGTTATACAAAAGAAAGACAAAATTAAGAAGACTGTTACCGTTTGTACGGAGTATAAAAAGTAGAGTGACATAAACAAAGAATTCCAGGCCGGGGTAAACTCACGTCAGGTACAGAGTTGTTGAGGTAGTTTGGTTGTTCAATCTTGGTACTAGTAGTTTAATAAAAAGAGATTCAAAGATAGGAAGCGAAGAACTGGGGACTTTGGAAAGTATTTTAAAATTTCTATAATCAATTTCTGTTTTACATCTTTTGGCGTGTTCTCGAATATTTGAGAACTCTGGATTAGATAATTTGATTCCAGTTCTATAACTGACCCCTATGACAATCAATTCGCACTTTCAGTAGGCGGCGTGAGGCGCCCACGTATTTCCCCTGACTACATCGGGGCAAGCAAATAAATAGACGATGCTTGAAGTCATAAGAGGCTAATTTTGTCTTTGTACTGGAATAATGATTTGATATTAAGAGGAATGACCGGAATCAATTTACAATTAATGGCAGGTGCATACTGTTGAATTAGGTTAT
>NC_089788.1:33375767-33383267 GCF_040412425.1 Macrobrachium rosenbergii | reverse complement strand
ATGGCATTCCATAAGGCTACTCAAAGGCGTATCAGTGATCAGACAGTGAGGAATAGGTTGCATGAAGATGGCTTGAGGAACAGACACCCTGCAATATGCCCAGAACTCACCGCCCCCTCCCCCCAACACCAAGCAGTCCATCTGGCATTTGCACATGATCACAAGAATTGGCAGTTGCATCACTGGCAGTCTGTTCTCTTTACTGATGAGAGCAGATACCACGTTTCTAGTTGTGACCGACGTTTTAGAGTGTGTAGACACCCAAGTGAACGATATGCCGCATGCAACAAGTAGAAACGTGGTACCTGCTCTCATCAATAACGAGAACAGACCACCCATGACGCAACTGCCAATTGTGGTGATCATGTGCAAATGCCAGGCGCGCTGCTCGGTGTTGGGGGGGTGAGTTCTGGGCATCTTGCAGGGCGCGAGGGGTTGTGCATCGTCTGCGACCCTGTCTAGGACGCCTACCATAACTTTCTCTCTCTTGATACCTCAACCATAGCCTAGCAACAACATTTCTGGACACACCCAGCCTCCTGTTGACTATATTCCTTGGTGAAAGACCATCCTCCAACATCTGGATATTCATTGCTACCTCCTAGCACATTCCACAAGCATGGCAGGGCAAAACATCAATAGGATGATGAAGAAGAAACTTATTGTGGCAGACAGTCTGAGAGTACACTGTACGGACTGCAGCCTAAAGCTAAATATCAGTGAGGGGTACTTGAACTGAACGGCTTCCCAGTCCACAACAAAGCTAAGGAAGGAGCTGAAAACACTTGGAGTCATAAAGAAAAGGATCTTAAAAGCAGTAACAATATTTCCTAGCTTGCTGTCATTTACACTATATAGCAAAGATTAAAAAAAGCGTTCCTTCAAGATTTTTTTGAGCAGTGTGTATATATACTGTAATATATACTTATATATAAAGACATGTATATATAAGTAAATTATATGTATATATGTATATATACACATATACATACATGTACATATATGTATAAAATTTTTATGGTTTTCCATTGCTTACCAAGAAACAAGACCTATTATTTCAAATTAAAAATCACGATAAAAAGAGAATCCTCAATAGAGCATATCTCATTAATAATAATAAGAATAAAAATAAGCAATTATTATTTATTACAGATGAAGTCAGAAAAATGTCATTAAGGCTTGGAGGACGTAGCCATAGAAGCGTCAAACGACTAATGAGGGAAATTCAATATGACGTCTCATAATTAATGGTCCCTCCCATATAATGGAGTCCATTTATAAGGGGAGGCCAGGATGCCGCTCCGCCTCTTCTAATGAATAGGCGCATTTAAGACGGTGAGAGAGAGAGAGAGAGAGAGAGAGAGAGAGTCAAACCCATAATTTACTAGATAAGACAAAAATATCCGAAGAAAGAGAGAGGGAGAGAGAGAGAGAGAGAACTTTGTAATTAATTAGAAATGTAATAATTAATTGCTCAGAGAGAGAGAGAGAGAGAGAGAGAGAGAGAGAGAGAGAGAGAGAGAGAGAGAACTTTGTAATTAATTAGAAATGTAAGAATTAATTGCTCAGAGAGAGAGAGAGAGAGAGAGAGAGAGAGCCAGTAATTAGATAATAATATAAAAATATGAAAACAAATGATCATGAATGACAGATGAACAGGTGACTGAACCCATTATCTATGCTTACACAAGCACACTTACACAGAATCTATTTATTAATTAAAGGAGTTATTCTTCACAGAGGACGAGAGAGAGAGAGAGAGAGAGAGATAAATAGCCAAGTTATTAATAAAAATATGATAATACCAAAGTCAGGTATCAGAAGTCAGTGGGATAAATAAACAATTTAACCCAGTATTTAGAGAGAGAGAGAGAGAGAGAGAGAGAGAGAGAGAGAGAGAGAGAGAGAGAGCAGTTATTAAATAAAAATAATAGGATATGAAAATAAAATATCAGGAAATGATCTAACCCAGTGGTTAGAGAGAGAGAGAGAGAGAGAGAGGAGTGGCGGGGATAAAGGGGCAAGTGAAGGGCCTTCCCCTCTCCCTCCCACCTCCCCTCCAGAACTTTTACTACTCGAAGAGCCTACTAGAGAGAAACCCCATTTGAGACGACTAAGTGTGTTTTGTACACTGAAGATCTCAAGTGAGAGTTGCTTTCCCTCTTTATCATCGTAATCACCAGGTTTCTCGTCTTCTTCTCTTTTTATTTCTGGAGGATTTCACTCGATGCTCATTTCCCCCTTCATCTTAATGGCTGGTTGGCTAGGAGAGGAGGGAGAGGTTACTGAATTTACCCTGGGAGATTCTTTGCGATCTGGGAAAGGAGTTACGTGTCCGTTTGCACGTCTGTATGGTCATGTGGGAATTAGGGGAAGGGGGTGGGAGGAGATATTTGGGCTAGGGGGGTCAGTGGATGAGAGGAAGGGGTAATAGGAGGTCTTCCTGTTCATATAATTTAAAAGCTGATTTTTATTATTGATCCATACATGCATTCATATATATATATATATATATATATATATATATATATATATATATATATATATATATATATATATATATATACAGTATATATATACTGTATATGTATATATATATATATATATATATATATATATATATATATATATATATATATATATACATATATATAATCCAAGGCAGTTCAGGGAAAGGCACTGTCCTTATATATTTTATTAAAATATGCTGACGTTTCACAACTCCTCATAGTTGCATTTTCCAGGCTGCAAACAGCGAACATGGCAATCAGTAAATTAAAATTAAAATCACAAGTCAGAATTACAATTACAATAAAACGTTCACAATAAAATGACTAAAACCTATCCTAAAAGAACAAGTAAAAGGCTGTAACAACCTACCCAGAAGGAAGTTAAAAACAAACTACTGCACTCGCATTGAGTATTACAAAAGAGAGAGAAAATAAATAAATAAATAAACATACAGACAGAGAAGAAACAACTTAACAAGACCATCAGGCAATAAACAGTTGTGTAGAGGATGTGTGGGAGTTTAATGGTGGTACAGTTAATTTAATAATAATAGATTCAAGAATTGTTAAATCATTTACTTTTTGTACTTGTCCTATTACTGAAAAATCTTTATTTTCTATGAATGTTTTACATATCTTCGAGTGATTCCTTATATTAGACTGTTCAGGGCTGGATAATCCCTTGTCCTTCCTCCCTTTATTTTATAAACGTTATGTTGATGACACGTTTGTCTTATTTAAACGAGATTTTAATGGAGACTCGTTCTTGGACTTCGTAAATACCCAACACCCCAACATAAAATTTACTCTAGAAAAAGAATCTAACAGCAAACTCCCATTTCTGGACTTTCTGGTGTCCAGGAACTCGGTAGGATTCTACACTGGCATATATCGTCAAGATACGTTTACGGGTTTGGGTATGAATTTTTATAGCTCTTGTTTTTTCAATTTTAAATTAAATGCTCTTTCTACGCTCCTCCACAGGGCTTTTACTCTGTCATCTAATTGGCTAACTTTTCACGACGAAATAACATATCTCTTCTAATTATTTCAGGAACAACTGTTTTTCCATCCAAACTGTTTTTAAACAGTTAAATGGCATGTTGAACAAGAAGATGACGCCACCTCCTCTTTATTACACCGTCCCTAAGATGAATTTATACGCAGCGTTCCCTTTATATGCAAGATGATTCTTTCAGGAAGAAAATTCTCAACATCTTTCGAAAGGAATTACCGGCCCTTAACCTCAAGCTCATCCCGAGGAACCCCTCAACAGTTGGCGCTCTCTTTCAAGTTTAAGGACCAGCTCAGTCCCTTGTTTACATCCAACGTTATATATAAGTACAAGTGCCCCAGATGTAGTCAGGGGATCTATGTCGGATGTACTAGGAGGCTGTTGCGGCTTCGCATCGATGTTCATAGAGGAGTCAGGACCCACTCAGACAGGTCAGACGGCGCGCAGGTAGAGCTCGAGGCGGGAGTGAGTGATGACGTCAGCTGCACCTTTACATGCAGTTTTGTGCACCAGTCTCACCTAAGCCACCCTCGTGTGTACAACATTTCATCGTGATTTTTTTCCACTAGACATACTTCAATGCTGCAGATATGCCAAACAACTGTTCAGTATAATACAAGAACAAAAACATCAGGATCAGACAAACAATACTTCCGTTTTCCAAGGACAAAAGAACTTAGACAACAATGGATTCATTGGTGGTGTCGCACTGATAGCATAAACGCTGATAATGCAGTAGTATGCTCTGTGCATTTTGCTGACACTGACTACAAAGATGACATGAAATCCAGACTCTTTGGAATCGATACTTCTAAGCGACAACGAACATTAAATTATGATGCAATTCCATCCCTCCTTATGCCTCAAGGTAATTAAACTATAAAGCAGGATTATGTATTAGTGTGTGTGTGTGTCATGGCGTTGTTACAGTTTTTTTTGGAGGGAGGTGTTGTGTTTGAGGAATTGTTATGTATTTATAGCAATGTATAGCAACTTTTGTATGTTTTGTTGAACTGTTGGAACTGTGTATTTATGCAAATGTGTCATTGCTTTGACTTTTTTTGTTGAACCATTGCTGAAGGACTTTCATTTATGTTTTGATCATCAAGTTTAAATTTTAGTGCATTCTACTGTACCTTGTCCATGTACATATCTTTGGTCAAATAACAACGATCTATCTATTGGTCTATATCTATTTATCTATCTGTCTACGTAGTGTACGGATGTGTGTGTGTTGTTTGTGAATGTGTGCCCAAGGATAAGAGGTAGACAGATGAAGTAAAAGGGTGAACAGTACGCTCCCCAGAATCATTTTATTTTCAATTGTTCAATGAGGGAAGTATTTCAGATTGTGCATGGAGTCAGTCTGCAGGCGGGAAAAGAATGTTTTAAAAATATTGTATCTGAAATTGAATGTGTGGGAGTTGATTTATCAAAAGATGTCATAGCATTCTTTGCCAAAATATCAGAGTTCTTTAAAATAAGGAAGTTAAATAATATTAGGATAAATAAGAAAAAGACAAGACTTGCAGAAGTGAAAGTAAAACATATGAAAGTGATAAGGTAATGGTATGCAGAGCAAACAAACACAACTGTGGTAACCTGTGTACGTACATCATTTATATATAAACTGTGTAAATAAACTTTACAGTAATGTAATAGTTATATATTTGTTCCTCTTTCAGAAATATACTATAGACATGATAAATATGCTGTCAGTTAATCTAGGATATCCAAATCAATATCAAGAGAGAGAGAGAGAGAGAGAGAGAGAGAGAGAGAGAGAGAGAGAGGGTGCAGACAGGCGAGTTGTGGATCAGCTGACGTCACTGCGCAGAGGGAGCGTAAATCGGGTCTCTGTCCGTCTGACCTGTCTGAGTGGATCCTGAGAGGAGTCAGCTTTAGAACCGGGAGCAGATTATCCAGCCCTGAACAGTCTAATATCAGGAATCACTCGAGGATATGTAAAACATTCATAGAAAATAAAGATTTTTCAGTAATAGGACAACTACAAAAAGCAAGTGATTTAACAATACTTGAATCTATTATTATCAAATTAACTGTACCACCATTAAACTCCCAAGACATCCTCTACACAACTGTTTATTGCCTGATGGTCTTGATGTTGTTTCTTCTCTGTCTGTATGTTTATTTATTTATTTATTTTCTCTCTTTGTAATACTCAATGAGTGCAGTAGTTTGTTTTTAACTTCCTTCTGGGTAGGTTGTTACAGCCTTTACTTGTTCTTTTAGGATAGGTTTTAGTCACTTTATTGTGAACGCTTTATTGTAATTGTAATTCTGACTTGTGATTTTAATTTTAATTTACTGATTGCCATGTTCGCTGTTCGCAGCCTGGAAAATGCAACTATGAGGAGTTGTGAAACGTCGGCATATTTTAATAAAATGCATAAGGACAGTGCCTTTCCCTGAACCGCCTTGGATTGTTCTTTCGAGCTGTTGCTCCGGAAGTTACAGGTATATACATATATATATATATATATATATATATATATATATATATATATATATATATATATATATATACATATACACACACACACACACACACACACACACACACACACACATATATATATATATATATATATATATATATATATATATATATATATATATATATATATATATATATATATATATATATATATATATATATATATATAAATATATATATATATATATATATATATATATATATATATATATATATATATATATATAAAAGGCCCATAAAAACACTACTTTATTTATGCGTCGTAACTATAAATTTCGAACGCCAAAACTTCTGTATTCCTGATCACTGCTGAATGTGGAAAATCGTTATGCTGAAAAAGTATTTATATGACATATGCAGGCGTGGCAATACGACGTTGGTGGTACGTAGAAGTCGGTTGACCCGGGATGGAAAGGGATCATTCCCTTGTGTTTTAGTCCTCATTTGCTCAAACTTGTGTCGAGTCTGATGGGAGTATTTGCTTGAACTCCTGCCCGGGTCAACCGATTTTGGCATACCACCTACATCGCACTGCCACGCCTGCATTTGCCATATACTCTTGTCACTTACTAATTATTCACATTCACCAGTGGTCAGAAATACAGTTTTGGCATTTGTAATGCATGGTTGCAATGTGCAAATAGTGATTTTATGGGCCCTTTTACTTCGTAGTACACTGTTTGATTACAATAAAAAAACACCCATATAAATACAGTATTAACATATATATATATATATATATATATATATATATATATATATATATATATATATATATATATATATATATATATATATATATATATATATATATATATATATATATATATATATATATATATATATATATATATATATATATATATATATATATATATATATATATATATATATATATATATATATATATATATATATATATATATATATATATATATATATATATATATATATATATATATATGTGTGTGTGTGTGTGTGTATGTATATATGTATGTATGTTCATACTGTATTTATATGGTGTTTTTTTATTGTAATCAAACAGTGTACTACGAAGGTAAAAAGGTCCATAAAATCACTATTTGCACATTGCAACCATATATATATATATATATATATATATATATATATATATATATATATATATATATATATATATATAATAAAGATTGAGGGCAGTGGAAATAGACTGGTACATAAAAACATCTTTATTTTTGCCGACGTTTTCAAGACAACTAGTCTCATTTCAAGGCTGCAATAAAAGAATAAATATTCAGAATACATATAAAATATAAAAATCTCTTTAAAAAACATTTGTACATAACAATAGTTTATGCGTTGCTACCAACTATACCAACCTATATAAAGAGAGAAGGAGGGCGACTGGAATTTCGGGTAAGTGAAAAACAAAGGAAGACTCTTTACGACAGGTAGAGGGTGGAGAGTTTTGGGCATTC
>NC_089788.1:33340767-33370767 GCF_040412425.1 Macrobrachium rosenbergii | reverse complement strand
GATGTTGGAGTCGACCAATGTAGTATACAAATTTAAATGTACCAAAGGGATACATTGAGCCCTAAGCAATTAATACATAGGTCGTACCACTACCACTCTATGCAGGTGATTGCAAGCTCACCGCAGCCAATGGACAATATTTCAACACTACATAGACGACCACGACAGAAAACCAGCACTAGAAGAATTATTAGAAAGCACAGAGATCCTGCATAGAGAAGTCCGGTTCCACAGTTTGAAAATAGCAGAAGCTGTGAGTATAAATCAACAAGAAATGGTAAGGTTTTATTTTGTTCTGTTTCCAATTTGAACTTTATGGATGGAGCCAGGCCATTCAAAATTTCTGAAAACTCAAAACAAAATAAAACCCTTCCATTTCTTGACACAGTCGTTATGAGAACCGACAACGGATTTAAATTCAAACTATACCGGAAACCAACAGCAGTGAATGTTTTCATTCACAATTTTTCCAGCCATCACCCCAAGATAAAACGATCAGTCTTCTCAGGGATTTTTTAAGAACGTACAGAATTTGTGATCCTGAATTTTTAGCAGAGGAAATTCAGAACATCTATGTAATTGCAGAAGAATTATGTTAACCTTCGATTTTATCGATGGTTGCCTCCAAAGTGCCCCAAAAAATCTTTTATAGTCATGAAAGGTTAATTAATCATGACATTGAAATTGCCATACCGTTGTGAATTTTTATCGATTGTACGTAGCCTGAAATGTCTGAAAATAAATGTTGTTTTTAGTAATACTTCGTCCATCAAGAATTTGTTGCTTTGTAACAAACCAGAAATGCCAGCAGGATGGGTGTATAAAATTGATTGCTCAACTTGTAATTTACCTTATGTTGGACAATCTGGTAAGGAATTAAGTAAGAGAGTCACACAGCATAAATATAATGTACGGGTTGCAACCAGCTCAAGCGCCATTTTTTGTCAGGTAAGACTTTGAACACCCAATAGACTGGAATTCAACTAGAGTTGTTTTTAAGAGTTCCTTATTGCATGACAGATTGTTGGTCGAAGGATGCCTCATTAGTTCTTTTAGTAATATGAATTTGAGAGAAGGTCTTTTTAAGATGGACGAATTGTTAAAAAGCTTTATTCTTAAGGATGCAAGAGTAAAACAAGCTGTTAGATTTTTTATAAACAAATAGTTTTGTACTGGTATTTGTAGTAATTACATATTTCCAATAAGTATGTTTTTTGTTTTTTGAAGAATGTTGTTTACATACTTAAATAGCTTGTTGACATGTTTTATTGCTATCTGTGACCCATATTGCATTCTTGTATATGTTATTTTCTTAACTCTGTTTAGCACCCTAAAGATGACTTTGGAATAAAAGTTGAAAGTCTTGGTACCATTTCTTGTTTTATTTTCACGTGAGGACTTATTATATATATATATATATATATATATATATATATATATATATATATATATATATATATATATATATATATATATATATATATATATATATATATATATATATATATATATATATATATATATATATATATATATATATATATATGCATATGAAAATGAATGTCTTTATTAAAGGAGACTATCTCATTTAGATACTGTCTTTGTCCATATATTCTTTGTAGGAGTACGGAAAAATATTAGAATTTTCATCCATTTGATATCAATATCATGCACAAACGACAGCTGCTTATTTAACCTGTCGTAATAACTTCAGAACTAAACAGTTGTTTTGATTAAGCTAACTTTACACTGGCAGGGTGTCTTGCTCCTTGAGTAGCCTGAAGGAAAGTGACATTGGGAATGGTTTATTCTTTACTATAATTTGTGGTCGTTGTAACATAATATTTATCCTAAATCAATTAAACATTGTGACGTCATGGCATGGCGGATTTCTCCTGACTATCCTGCCTCAGTTCATGTTGGTGGTCTGGGTTGTAAGGTACATGCACTTGAAGCGCCTAAGTCCCTGCCAAATGCCTTTCTTATGGATTTCTACTGAGGGTACAATGCAAGGCTTGGGTTACATTAGTTGTCGAATTTAATGGTACATTTAGGTGTGTTTCTCCCGGGGCATGTGGCCCTTGCGTCTGGTTTTTAATGGTTATGATGTTGGAGGATACTTTTGATCTTCCCTATTTGTAGTCTGTGAGGGTAGGATTCTCTGTGCCCTATTTTTGTGTTTTCTAGCAGTCTTAGGGCTGGCTTTCATATGTGGTGCCTTGGTTGCAATGGGTTTGTAGGTATCAACCTGCTCATGGACATTCAAGCAGTGCCTGTAATCATTGGTTTCTAGTAGTCTTTTTTTTTTTTCATACATATTTGTGAACAAGACATCTTGGCAACACCGACGACCCACAGGAAGAAGTATCCTCTAAGTGATAAGAAAGGGTCTTCTTTGTACAAATATAAGTATGTGTTGAGGAGTGACTTCTGGAATTTAAACTTGTCCATAGTTTGCAATAAATACACCTATTTTGCAAATGCCATTTGTACAATTTATTCCCTTGATGTTGGTATTCAGGCTTTTATTCAGGCTTTCAGTTGCAGCCCTTCTAAGGGGTTGGAAATTAGAAGAGTCACAAACGATACCATTCATTTTAGCTGTACTCTACATGTTGCATGATGACATGAATGACAGTCCTGTTACCTTTCTTCTGGAGATATCTGGGTTGTCACGTACATAGTGGGTGGTTAGGGGTGAGGAACTTACTTCTATAGGTACTACACTAGTATCGTACTTCCTTGATGAGTTCCTCTAAGCTAATATTACAGAGGGTAATCTCTTTGTGAGCCTGGAAAGAGAGCAAATTGTTAATTAGGGCTTCTATATACCTTACTTTCTCTTGGGACTTCTTGTGAACATGAAAGTCGAGGCCAATGTTTCAGAGCCATTTTGTTCGTCTTTTAATTCTATATTGGCCTTTCATTACTACACTCTTGTTACCAGTGGGGCCTTTATTTAATCACATTAATCTCACCTGAAGGATAGTAGTCCATTGATGTTGCAATAAATTTTTTATGAAGATCACGAGGTAATTTGGAGAAGTAGTCTCTTCTCTGCTCTTCTTGAATAAATGGCCTAATAATGCTCCATTGTCACTGGACATGTAAGACACACAATAAGGCATTGTAGCACATGGAGAGATGCACGTAATTGCATCGACAAAGACCGCTTCTCATGAATGAGGGGTACAGCAGCCTCCTCTTGGAAAGTTGTATTCTCAAACAGTTGGAAGCATATGCCAACACACTGACTATGATGCCCTCAACAACGGTAAACAGTATCATCCTGTACTACCGGACATACCATAACAAGTGCAAGAAAGAACTTAAGGTTATGAAAAAAATAACAGCTCATGGGGCTTTGCCCACTTCCTATAGTAATCCATATCATTAAAAATTACTTACTTGTGATAAGGACCCATATTGTCCCCTGTCGAGATGCTGGAGTTTCGACCAAATTGCTGTACAGATTTAAATGTTCAAGAATTTTACTGTTGTACCCTTTCTAAGTGCTGCTCTGGCAGCAAGACCCCATTTCATTTTAATGTTGGTTTAATCTAACTTTGGTCTCGAAGATACCGTCAATGCGAATAACCATTGTTAGCTGTGTAAATAGACATTAAATAGAAGAAAACACGAATGTCTTCTCTTTGTTCCTGAGAAGCTTACCTGAAGATAAAAGATTATATAGATGAATACAGACTATAAATAAGACAGTCCTGCTATTACTGATAGCAGGTTTGATAAATATACATATATATATATATATATATATATATATATATATATATATATATATATATATATATATATATATATATATATATATATATATATATATATATATATATATATATATATATATATATTGTTACGTGTGATGTCTTGGCTGGTCATTTATTGTTCAATTTACGTAATTTTCACAGCCCTGCAAACAAGAATACACGTAACCTGTCACTTGAAGCCAAGAGTTAACCTCAAAGACAGTCGTTAATTAGCCAAAGGTCACCAGTTAAGGGTAATTAACCTTAACAAAGAATATTCAAGGAATAAAGACTTTATGATAGACGTCACCAACTGCAGACGCATACAAAGAATCTCTACTCGTTAAGATGGTTTTAAATACAACGCAACAGTTCCTCCAAACAGTGAATGCTAGGCATAACGAATACCAGAGTATAAAAAAGAAAAAAATTACTTGCTTGCCTAAATCCCCGAAACTCACTGAGATAATTCGGCTAACGCTAAACAATATAATAATTTGACTTAATCTAGACCTCGTGAACACAAATACTGTAAGTGGTGGCTGAAGGATGAAACAAAGGAAATTTGAAATACAGAAAAAGTTACTAGTCAATCGACGAAGCTTTAACAAGAATCGGACTTACCTTGAACGTCGAGTCGTTTGCGCATATGATGACCTCAGGAGTCGGGATTCTGGCAGTCTTCCCAATTCACTAATTAGTATAGACGTAGGAGTAAAAGTGGAGTGAGGGAACAAAGGGACACCATTCCGGCACGCACGCGGCGTATTTCCTCGTTCGTTGTTAGTCTCTCTCTTACCTCGCTCTCGTTCTCGCAAGAAGGTGAGGCGGTCTCTTGACATACCGCCCCAGGCAATCCGACCTTGACAAAGGCATCGCCGAATGCATAGAATAGAGGGAAAGATAGGTTAAGGCCACCATTACTAGAGGTCATTGAGTGTAAACCCTCTCTGAGGCTTAGGTCCCTAATGCCATAGCATATTTTGTTTTTGAACTGCCCAGCCTATGCGTGGGCGCCATCTGTCTAATATTCCTACACCTAAATACATCGAGGGCGAACAGCAGTAATATTTATAAAAAAAAATAAAATATATATATATATATATATATATATAATATATATATATATATATATATATATATATATATATATATATATATATATATATATATATATATATATATATATATATATATATATATATATATATATATATATATATATATATATATGTATGTGTGTGTGTGTGTGCGTGTGTGTAAATCATACAAGAAATTGACAATTTTCAGAAAATTTTTAACATCCACCCCCAGATGAACTAACTGCTAAGCCTCCAAGGAATCAGAACTGTCAAAAAACTTGAAATAATTAATCGAGGAAAGATGACACACCATCAGTTAGGCGTATATCGAGGATGGGTTATTCCAAAGGTGTCCTAAGTTAAACTTCGACTCTTTCCATGGAAAACCTTATCATCCCACACAGAACGTCTTACTTACTCTCCTGGGTCCTCATTCTGTCCCAGTGATACTAATGCAAGGCTCAGATTCATATAAGGCCAGGCCGTCAACCTTGCACTAACCCCTCCTTTTTTCTCCTACCCTAGGGCCAGCACGACTTTCGTGAAACACGGTTTAAGTAGACACTAGTTATATCCCTTTGAGCAGTATCGGAATGACCATATCAATTAATATTATCCAACTGACAGGTAAGGTCAAACATATTCCATTTAACATTAACCTTTTCCAAAAAAAACATTCTTTCTTTACCTGTCCGAAGTCGGATGCGGGGCGTATGGGGACAGGAATGACGAGATTATTGATAAGAATGATGATAAGGTCATATACAGTATACCCGAGATATTGGAAGAGTGACTCTCGCATGTCATAGAATGATCCGGTTTTCACCTTCATTTTGCATATTCTTCGAAACAATTTCACATTCATCTTGGATGGACATGACAGTCAAGGACGTGAATGAATAAGTCATATTTTTCGTTATCCGATGATCTCGTCCGTCAAAAGCATAAACACACACACACACGAGTCAGCGCTTGAACCTAACACAACTCAGTTTCCAATCGCATTTTTTTTCACTGGTAGAAAAATGACCTCATTAATTATTTGAAGGACAAGTAATGACATACACATCCAATATTCCATCAGATTTAGCATACTAGTTAAGTACAAAATTCAGACTCTGGCAAGGATAAGAATTTATTAGTAACCTAAATGACTGATAAGATCAAGTACTGTGCAAGTAATGTCCGTTGACTTTTGATTTTTCCCTCAGTTGGTTTGCAAATGTAGGGATAATGTGAGACAAGGGTATCCTGAGGCACATTTTCTGTTCTTTAGATTTCTATTAATCTGTTTATTTTTTTTTATCTAGATTTATTTTCTTCTTGTTTGGTCGTTTTCATATTAATTATAAAAATGATATTGATTAAAACTGATGGAGAAGTGTAGTTTTTGTTTTAGTCTTTTAATTTACAGGCACAATGCAAGTATAAATATATTGCCTTCATGCCCATCAGTGCTTCACATAACGCTGATGTTTTGGTCATTTTCATTGCAATATCAAATTTGACTGGCAATGACTCTTAAGACATCGTATCATATTCTCTTTATACAAGTTTGAAATAATTGATATATACTATTCGTATAGAAAATAACTCATTCATAACAACAATGAAAATTTTCCAGTCATACAATAACGCTTAAACTCAAAATGCTGAAGAAATGTCTAAATTCATAACTCTCGCATGAGAATACAATAATTTCAAAGTAAATTAAGAAAAAAATTCATTAAAGGAAACTGATAAAGGATAATAGTTAAGCCAGCTAGATTTATGACTTCTTTCTCTTCACCTGCTATGCACCTCAATTTGTCTCTCGTTTCTGTCACCCAATGTCTAGGACATTAGGTCTCTCTCTCTCTCTCTCTCTCTCTCTCTCTCTCTCTCTCTCTCTCTCTCTCTCTCTCTCCTTTTCAGTCTATCTGTCTCTGTCAGACACGTTAGCCATTCTCTCTCTCTCTCTCTCTCTCTCTCTCTCTCTCCTTTTCAGTCTATCTGTCTCTGTCAGACACGTTAGCCATTCTCTCTCTCTCTCTCTCTCTCTCTCTCTCTCTCTCTCTCTCTCTCTCTCTCTCTCTCTCTCTCTAAGTTGTCACGGATGAGTTATTATACAATAATAACTTTATACAATATATTTCAGCGTCCCGGTTTCGGCTCTTCGTTAAGAGGTGCCATAAATTAGGGCTCCATCTGGCCCTTACCACTTTTGACACTTTCTTAAAATGGTTCTCCTTGCGCAAGGAAAGGAAAGATTAGGAGATAAGGCTGGTTGGTCCTTCCAAGTTGAAGGAATCTTCTTTTTCCTCAACCTTGACCCAAGGAAAGCTAAGGCTGAAATTGTATTGGTAATTTCCTTATACGATTATACTACTACTATTACTACTACTACTAATTATTATTATTATTATTATTATTATTATTATTATTATTATTATTATTATTATTATTATTATTATTATTATTATTATTATTATTATTATTACGATGTTGCTGTTGTTTCTGTTATAATCATTTTATAAAACAAACGTAATAAGTCGTTATTACAGTAGAGAGAGAATTGAAAAACAAATAAAATCTTATTCTTCTGTTTGTTCAGTCTTTGTCTCCCATCTCTCATTCTTTCTACTTAATTGGTTTTCATCTTTGGGATTTTATACTTTATGTCTTTCCACATTTTCATATTTAGCAATTTCCTTTTAAACTGTTTCCTTTATCCATAGATCTGAAACCAATGAAAAACTTGAGTTCGTATTTTCTTAGATACGAGACCACTAGAAGAGTTCCGAAAATAATATCTCTTAATGCCTAATATACATTTTTCAACTTTCCAATATTCAGGGGTTTACGAAAATTTACCTCTCGCTTTGCATGCTTTAGATATAGGTTTCCGATCCAGTAATTGGTAGATATTCAAATTAAAAGTCTTCCTAGCATCCTATGAAGGCCTGAACAACTGCACATTCCGGTAATTGACCTGTTCGGAATTGCTGTATCCATTTTGATAAAGCATAAGTGGACTTTTGAAAAACAGCATAAATTCTAAAAGAAAAATTATTCAATTTTCGAATGGAAAAATAATTAAACTACCAAACAGACGAAAATCTGACTATCCTGTACAAGATCTTAGCTAAAAACAAATAGCACACACATACATACACACACACACACACACACACACACACACACACACACACATATATATATATATATACACACACATATATATATATATATATATATATATATATATATATATATATATATATATATATATATATATATATATATATATATATATATATATATATATATATATATATATAAATTATATATATATATTTCCATATATGCATACCAATATATATATATATATTGTACCTATATATTATTACACAACTAATCATATATATATATATAGTATACAAAATTTCAAAAATTTATTACACAACTCACAAAATTCAAATTTTACCTCACTTCAGCCAGATACCTGAACTCTCATAACAATAAGAATTACGACTGAGTACTCCAAAAGTAACAGTGATCCCTTTAAAAAGTCATTAATCGCATGAAAAATCGAACTAAGTTTATCAAGACTAGTGTGAGTTATCAACAGTTAAACAAGAAACATACTAGAATAAAAGGGCATCACTCCATCAAACAACTTTAACTGTTTCCCTGGTCTTAATTCACTTCTGCAAAACTAAAGGAACAAAACATGTTTATCACTTTGCCTTATGCACACAATTAATCCTATTCACTGGTGGTCAATAAATGAAACACTGTTTTTAAAAATTTTAAATAAAAAACTTATTTTTATATTCAAAATTTATAATTAGAATTCACAGTCTGAAAAATTTACTATTACTTGAAAACAACACAAAATTTAATTAATTCTTGAATTAACTTATTAGACAATGCTAAATCATAAAAACTTTAATTTATCAAGAAATTAAATTAATCAAGTGAAATTTAAACTATCAAGAATCACTCAAGATTTGAAAAGGAAATCTTAATAGATGAAAATTAAATCAAGTATGCAATGTTAAATCATCAAGAAATATTTAAAATGCTAAGTAAATAAATGTTGAATCACCAACATAAATGTGAAAAATAAAGATTTATCAATAATAATTTCACTTAGGCAAAAAATCTTTCAATATACCTTATTATACCATGGTAATAATAAGTAAATTTCACTTTACCTTACACAAGCTTGTGAAAACCTTTGTATAATTTGCAGATACTTTGATTCACAAAACACACTTTTTGTCTGGCGCCGTTACAAATTTTTACACTTTCCCTGCACTCAGATCTCAAAAGCTATATTTAATACCAGTGACCCAAATACATTACGTTAAAATTACTCTCTTTTGAAGAAAGAGATACAGAGAGAGAGAGAGAGAGAGAGAGGGAACCACAGCTAATGGTCTCTCAAATAAGAATGAAAAGATTTTCAGATTCCAGTAGCACATGAAACACTCATGTGGTGTCATTAAGGCATTTTGGGCATGAGATACAAGTTGTAGAAGGAGGAAGGTGATGTCACTTCCAGCCAAGCGTTTTGAATGCAATCGGGACAATCAGAGCAATACAATCTTAAACATGACACATTTGCCACGTGTTCTTACTCTCAGAAAGGCATACGTGACCAGAGCCATGTATATAACATTGCAAAACATTCGTCTTCTTCTTGTATGAGACAAAGCTTTTACAGAAACCCTTACACGATCAAAACTGGCTAATTATGATTGGCATGTTTTCAAAACAAAACAAAAAACCCAAATTGATTTCAGAACAAATCATTAATTGTTATCCCAACCTGTCAGCGCTTTATCTTTTGCGATGACAGGTGAAGTGAAACAAACCCTTCGCTAGGACACGTGTTCCTCATATACTACGTTACTATTAAAAATGTATTATTAATTCTAAATTACGCTGTTAAGTTATCTAAAGCATTAATTCTTTTGAGATCGCACATTACACTACATACAATTATTCCACAATCATTATCACTACACATAATACATGATAAATAGAAGAGTAAATGTATCACAGTTATAGGAGGATATACATATTACAAGACAACATCATGAAATTCCTCCCCCCAGAAGATTAGTTATCCCAGGTTTGAATCCACCAATTTGGAACGGGATAAATAATCGACAATTACATTGTTCTTTCCAAAAATGTTCTCTATCTCTACATAATATGATTACAAAATCAGTCAGGGGAGCTACTATGGCTGAGAAATTTTGACAGAATTGGTGATAAAATCCAGCCATGCCCAAAAATCTTTGTAGCTGTTTCTTTGTAGCAGGGGGGATAGCTTTGTGGATGCCCTCTGTGTTAGCAAGAAGGCCTCTTCCAATTTCAAATCCTAGATACTGAACAGTTGCCTTTCCAAACTCACTTTTTTTGCAAGTTGATTGCTAGTCCTGCTTCCTGTAGTTTTTTTAACACTTTCCTTAAAATCTTCAGATGTTCTTCCCATGTATTAGAACAAATCGCTACGTCCTTCTATGGATCCTAGCAGTTGATCCATCACTCGTTGGAGTGTTGCAGGTGCATTCATCAGACCAAATGGCAAAACAGTGTATTGATGCAGTCCAAAAGGAGTAATGAAAGCTGGCAGCAACTTAGCATCCTCATCTAAGGGAATTTGATAAAATCCTTTCAACAAGTCTATCTTGGAAACAAACTTGGCTTGCCCAATATTATCAAGTAATTGATCAATAAGAGGCTAGGGGTAATTGTCAGCCATACCGATGGAATTCAGTTTCCTATAATAAGTACATATCCTAAATGAGCCATCTGGTTTCTTCACTAACACACAAGGAGAACTATAATAACTTGTACTGGGTTCTGCTAATCCATGCTGCAACAAATATTCAACTTCTTTCCTCAAAACATCTCGATGAAAAGGTGATAAGCGATATGCTCTCTGTTTAAAAAGTTTTCCATCTTCCCTGATCTTTATCTCATGCTTTGTCAGATCGGTACGCCTAGGTACATCTTCAAAAATTTCTGGGAAACTTCAAATCACCTCACTTAATTTACTACTTTGCTCAACACTCAGATGTTTTAGTTTATCCTCCAAATTTTCCAATATGGAAGAATTGTTCATCTTGCTTTCAGCTCCCAATTCATAACCATCATTGTCCTCTGTAGATGAAGTTGTCTGTGTTATTGACACTGTTTCAGTTTTAGTCTCTGAGAAGTAAGGTTTCAAAAGATTCACATGTATCTTCCTCTGTTGTTTCCTTCTTCCTGGTGTTTCAGTCACATAAGTTTGATCACTTAACTTCTCTATTATCCTATAAGGACCTTGAAACTTATTGGTAAGGGGAAATCTTTTCACTGGTAAGAACAGTAGATCTTGTTGTCCTACATTAAAATTTCTTGGCTCAGTCTTAGCATCATACTTCCTTTTCATTTTCTCTCGACTTATTTTCATATTTTCTAAAGAGAATTTTCTAATTAACCTTTTCCCCAAATTCTTCACATATTCTCCTTGGATTTCCTCTTGATTTTCTTCCCAATTCTCTGCAAGAATCTTCAATGAACCTCTTACATCTCGACCAAAAATCATTTCATTTGGTGAACATCCCATACTTTCTTGATACGCATTCCTAACTTCAAACAACATCAAGGGTAAACCAGCATCCCATTCTCTTCCTGATCCATTACTATACTTAGTTAACATACTTTTCAAAGTCTGGTGGAACCTTTACAAGGCTCCTTGAGTCTCTGGATGATAAGCAGTTGATAACTGTTGTTCCACCCCTAACAAGTTCATCACATCCTGGAACAATTTTGAAGTAAAGTTCGTTCCTCTATCACTTTGCACAATTTCTGGTATTCCAAACTTGGATTTCTTATACGAATCGCCTCAGGATACCTTGTCACTAGACACATTAATGTTAACAAATATTCATTTCCCAACCACATCTATAATTACCCTGCTAAAGGGTTCTTTTCTAACTTCTATGGGTTGTAGGGGGGCTTTCTGAATGGTTTCATTCGGTTTTCCAGCTATCTGACATGTGTGACACTCTCTGCAAAACCTGCTAACATCCTTGTGAAGTCCAGGTCAGAAAAAAATACTTCATAATCTTCTCAACAGTCTTCCTGATTCCCATATGTCTAGACTTGTGTGCTACTGCTACCACTTGGTTCCTCAATGGATATGGAATCAAAATTTGATGATATTCGCCCCATTCAGCATTTCCTGGTATATCTGCAGGTCGATGCTTCCTCATTAGCAGTCCTTCCTATAGATGATAACAGGTAGGAGTTTGTTGCATCTCTCCTTTATCAACAACTCTGAAGAACAAATCAGCCAATGTTGTATCCTTCTTCTTCAGCTCCATCAGCTTCTTTTTAGTCACTTGACCAACTTCAAGGGCTGAACTCTCAATATCTGCTAACTCTTCTACTGCAGTTTCACTACTATCTTCAGGAACACTTTGACTACTCTGAGTCTCTTCAAGAACAACAGGATCCTCTTCTTGGGAAATCTCTTCATTGCTAGCACTAGGGGTAACTTCACTCTCCTGGAACAGTTCTTCTAAGCTCCAAGATCCTTCACTTGATCCTTCTGGTGCAGGTAAATCCTCAGTTTCTTCACTTGCAGATGTAGTTCTCTTCATACTCCTGGTAGCTACACAACTTGGAAACATGTGGGGTTTCTTCTTCTCTAAGTCTACCGTAGGACTAATCCTCAATGGTTTGTCTGTCACTATAGGACAAGGAACAAATGGTACACCACCAACTTCATTACCCAGTAAAACATGAACACCTTCAACAGCTAGTGAGTCCTTTACAGCAAAATCAACATTCCCTGTCACCAATTCACAGGACAGGTGCATGCGGCATATAGGAGTTACCTCTTCTCCTCCTATACCCTTCAAAATAACTGAATCTCCAGTGAGACTCATCTCCAACTGTGGGTGAGCACCATGAACTGTCACACTATGGTTGCTCACCGTATCATGTAATACCTTGACTGGTACCTGCACACTCCCTCCTTGAGTTGTCAGCATACCTTCATAGATATATGGCTTAAAAGCCTCCAAGCTGCTCAGCCACTCACTGCTTGAAGTTACATTTCCACTGGTTGCTAAACACTCAACGTGTTTAGTCTTAGTCTTCCCAACTGTCTCAATATTCCCCACACTGCTCTCCATAGTTTGTTTCACCTGGTTACCTTTAACCACTTGATCAACTGGCTTGGTCTGCTGTTGTGTCTGATAACAATCTCGACTGTGGAGTCCTACTCTTCCACACTTGAAGCAGACAACATTTGTCTTTTGTATCTGTCTTGAGAAACTGGATGATGAGGGTTTAACATTCGATTGCTGAGGGGCATTACCTGGCTTTGTACTGGCATAGCCACTAGAAGGATTCCCAGTTGTAAATGTTCCTGAAATTTGGATGAGACCTAAAACCTGTGCATTATTGGTTCTGGTACTTGACATCATAATTCCTTTTGCTGCAAATGATATTGTAGTCTTTACTCAATGTAGCAGCTTTGTCAAGTTTCTTAACCTCTCTCTCTCTCTTAAATAAGCTCTTATGTGTTCAGGAATTCCTCTAAGATATTGCTCTAGGACTACTAACTCCTCAAGATTTAAATTTAGCAGCCTCCAACCATCATTTGAAACATCTTACTTTGTAGGCATAATCCAAGAAAGTCATCTTGTCATTCTTTCTCAAAGATCTGAATCTTTCATTGTAATTTCAGGGTCATCAAAACTTGTAGCCATTTATCTTCTCTTTACACTGATCAGCTGATAAGGCTAAATAGGCCCTTCCTACCAATGAACACTCTTTAACAAGACTAACCATTTATCTTCAAACCTGAAGCCACTTTTTCAAAGTGATCAAAAAACTCATCTGGAGTTTCTTCTGTAAACTTTGGAATTAACATCTGCACTCTTACCACATCAAATACAGGGTCTGAACTACCTTGGGTAGAGTTAGACGGTGTTACAGGTAACTTGGAGCGAGCTTCTATTAAATTCATCTCTCTTTCATAATCTTCTTGCTTCCTTGCTCTTTCTCTTTCTTCTCTTGCTTCTTTTGCTCTTTCTCTTTCTTCTTCTGCTGCTCTTTCTTCTTCTCTTTCTTTTCTTTCTCTTTTCTCTCTGTCTTCTTTTTCTTTATCTGCCTGTCTTCTCTCTCTTTCTGCCACCGTTCTCAGCTTAATCAAACTTTCTTCTCTTTCCTCTTTCTTTTTCTGCTTGCATTTTCAGCTTAATCAGATTTTCTTCTGCTTCTATACGTCTAAGCTCTACCTCTGCATCACTTTTCTTTTTCTTTTGCTCTTGCTCATCTATAAATTCTGCCTCAGCTGCATTCAACAATTCTGTGCCTCTCCTAACTCTTCATTTATTTTACCAGAGTCCATCAATGCTTGGATTGCAATACATCTAATTTGTGCCTTAATCATACCACTAGACATATTACCCCCATACACCACTGCTAAAGCACCCCTACTGTGCTTTAGTCAGGTTGGATTCAGATAACTCTTGGATGGATGGAACTGCTAAAAACTTCAGAACATTGAACAGGGCCATTTTCTCTAAGTTTCTCAACTAAATAATTCACAAGTAATGCAAAAATAACTATGTGGTCACTCTCCTATCAAAATAGATCCCTAACACCACCAATATAAGCCATAAACCAAGGTGATATTTTGTTTTGTTCCCGGGTCTAGGTACCAAAATCTTTTGTCATGATGCGTATCAAGTACCTGGTTATTACACATTTAATCACAAAATTGAAAAATTTACCTCACTTCAGCCAGATACATGAACTCTCATAACAATAAGAATTACGACTGAGTACTCTAAAGGTAACAGTGATCCTTAAAAAATTCATTAATCACATGAAAAATCAAACTAAGTTTATCAAGACTAGTGTGAGCTATCAACAATTAAACAAGAAACATACTAGAGTAAAAGGGCATCACTCCATCAAACAACATTAACTGTTTCCCTGGTCTCAATTCACTTCAGAAAAAACTAAAAGAAACAAAAAATGTTTATCACTTTGCTTTATGCACACAATTAATCGTATTCACTGGTGGTCAATAAATGAAACAATGTTTTTAAACATTTTAAATATAAAAAAATTATATTTAAATTCAAAATTTATAATCAAAACTTACAGTGTGAAAAATTTACTATTACCTGAAAACAACAAATTTAATTAATTCTTGAATTAAATTATTAAAGAAAACTAAATCACAAAAACTTTACTTTATTAAGAAATTAAATTAATCAAGTAAAATTTAAACTATCAAGAATTACTCAAGATTTGAAAAGGAAATCTAAATAAATGAAAATTAAATCAAGTATGCAATGTTAAATCATCAAGAAACATTCAAAATGCTAAGTAAATAAATGTTAAATCATCAACACAAATGTGAAAAATAAAGAGATTGCAAATACAAGAACACACAAAAATACACAAAAGATTTATCAATAATAATTTCAATTAGGCAAAAATTCTCTCAATATACCTTATTATACCATGGTATTGATAAGTAAATGTCACTTTACCTTACACAAGCTTGTGAAAACCTTTGTATAACTTGAAGCTTCTTTGATTCACAAAACACACTTTTTGTCTGGCACCGTTACAAATTTTTACACTTTTCCTACACTCAGATCTCAAAAGCTATATTTAATATCAGTGACCACAAATAAAAATATATTATGTTAAAATTACTCTCTTTTGAAGAAAGAGATACAGAGAGAGAGAGAGAGAGAGAGAGAGAGAGAGAGAGAGAGAGAGAGAAACCACAGCTAATGGTCTCTCAAATAAGAATGAATAAATTTTCAGATTCCAGTAGCTCATGAAGGCATTTTGGGCATGAGATACAAGTTGTAGAAGGAGGAAGGTGACGTCACTTCCAGCCCAGCGTTTTGAATGCAATCAGGACAATACATGATCAGAGCAATGCAGTCTTAAACATGACGCAATTGCCACATGTTCTTACTCTCAGAAGGGCATACGTGACCAGAGCCATGTATGTAACATTGCAAAACATTCGACTTCTTCTCATATGGGACAAAGCTCTTACAGAAACCCTTACATGATCAAAACTGGCTAATAATGATTGGCATGTTTTCAAAACAAAATGAAAAACCCAAGTTGGTTTCAGAATGAATCATCAATTGTTATCCCAAGCTGTCAGAGCTTTAACTTTTGCGATAACAGGTGAAGTGAAACAAACCCATCACTAGGACTCACATGTTCCTCATATATTACATTACTATTAAAAATGTATTATTAATTCTAAATTACGCTGTTAAGTTATCTAAAGCATTAATTCTTTTGAGATCTGACATTAAACTACATATGATATTTCAACAATCATTATCACCACACATAATAAATGATAAATAGAATAGGAAATATACCAAAATTATAGGAGGATATAAATATTACAAGGCAACATCATGAAAAAAAAAAAAAAAAATATATATATATATATATATATATATATATATATATATATATATATATATATATATATATATATATATATATACATATATATATATATATATATATATATATATATATATATATATATATATATATATATATATATATATATATATATATATATATACTGTATATATAGATATATACCAAAAGGACATCCAAGAAAAATCACAATTTATTTTCCCGACTGCGTTTTGCAATGTCACACTGCATTATCAAGGTGAAATTTACAGAATAACTTTAAAAACCTATAAAAAATGTAAAAAGGCTAAAAATACCACTAAAAAGACATGGACATTACATACCTAAACTGGGCTAAAGAGTAAATTTTTATGACAATTGACAATTCATTTGCATTATGGTTTGCATGTCAACTTTTATTTACCTAGTTGTTTTTAGGTGGTTTAGTTACTCTTTAGCTGAGTTTGGGTAAGACATGTCCGTGTCTCGTTAGTGACATTTTTATCTTTTCTGTATTTCTTGTATAAGTCTTTAAAGTTATTTTGTAAATTTCACCTTGATAATGCAGTGTGACATTACAAAAACGCTTTTGGCCCAAATAACTTGATATTTTATTATTCTATGTCTATTCTTGGATGCCCTATTTATATATATGTATATATATATATATATATATATATATATATATATATATATATATATATATATATATATATATATATATATATATATATATATATATATATATATATATATATATATATATATATATATATATATATATATATATATATATATATATATATATATATATATATATATATATATATATATATATATATATATATATATATATATATATATATATATATATATATATATATATATATATATATATATATATATATATATATATATATATATATATATATATATTGCTATGTGACATTGCAAAACACCTTCATCCAGAGTAAATTGTGATTTGATATTCGTATGCCTCCTCCCAGATGCCCTCTTGATAGCTAATATGAAGCCAACAGCTATATTATCGGTTTATATATACAGTATATGTATATATATATATATATATATATATATATATATATATATATATATATATATATATATATATATATATATATATATAAAATCTACTGGTAATTTTTGATCAGATACATATGTAATTGTAATAACCACATGAACTCTCTCTTAGCTTCTCAAAATCTTCACACTTTTTGGATACGCACATCATTACAGGGCCTAAGATCCAAATGTGAGGATATAAAGCAATGCTGATGTCCGCTGCAGGATTCGAACCCGCATCCAGAGTACCAGAACGAGGTCACATTGCCCACCTGACCACGAGAAGGATGAAAGTCTATTGCTGCTCATAGAAAATATATCTGCCAAGTCCAGATAAATCATCCTCACCATTGTAGCCAGGTGGGTAATCGTTTTTAAAGATTTTTAGACAGAAATATATATATATATATATATATATATATATATATATATATATATATATATATATATATATATATATATATATATATATATATATATATATATATATAGCTCCCATGAAGTAAGTGCAGCCACTTTTATATATCTTTCAAAAATAAACTAAAACAGAATAAACTTAAGCAATGCTGAGACTAATTATCACTCTATATCTATCAGGAAATATATATCTGTTGTACAGTAAGTGTGAAAATATTGATTTCAAACATTCTATATGCCGGGAACTCTCACCTTGTTCTCCTTCTCCCGAAATAACGAGGTGTCAACAAAGGATCTCTCTCTCTCTCTCTCTCTCTCTCTCTCTCTCTCTCTCTCTCTCTCTCATACACTATCTTGATAAATAATATTGTGATACTTGCTGAAATCCTATCTGTCTACTTCCCTACCTACCTATCTGTGTGTCTGTTTTGCCCAGTTACCTTGGTTACGTTTGGCAAAGGACAGCTAACTAGGATTACTGACATTCTTTAGTTTCTCTTTTATATCTCCCTCGATCACCTTCTGCGGAATGGGCTTAAGAGTGTATTGACCTCGGCTTAACTTTATATTATTTTCTGGATATAATGTTCTTTAATCTTGTAATTCTACCGCTAATGGGCCAATCAGTCCTGTGTGATTTTTCACTTAGGTGCACAACAAGAGCATTATTCTTTTGGCCAGACCTGACTTAATATTTAAGTTGAATATATTCTGATATTTAATCTCTTACTTGTCTGGCCCAAAATGAAATGAATAGTCCATACATGGAATTTTATAAACAGTGTTCTGCTCTGGTGAGAACTATTTCTTACAAGTAGGTATTTAGCAGTATTACTATGTGAAAAGATTACGTTTACATTTAATAAATATTTAGCGTTATTGGTTTAGCATTATTGCCAAAGCGCTCACGTTACACACGTTCTCTTTCACAAGCAGCAGCAAGTGACATCTTTTCTTTCAAAAACACATCAGTGATAATAACAATAAACGAGGCAAATCCAGCCTCAGATAATCGCAAGAATGCAATCAACTGCTCCTTGGAAGCAAGTGAAAGTTTAAACAAATAGTAAAGAATCGTTGGATCTTTCCTAGATAGTGGCCCCCAGGTGTTTTAACCCAGTATGTATCCACCTTTGCGGCGCGTTTAGTACAAGTCCATTGGGGATGACTGTAAAAACATATACAAAAGACTGTAAATATCAAAAGATAATGACCCCAGAGTAATATTAGTCCTAGATAACGACCTACAAAAACCCTTGTGGGTCACTATCTAGGAAAGATCCGAATAGTTCATAAATTGTCAGGTGTTTCTGCTAATAAACAGCCAGAAAAGAGGAAGTATAACATAACTCCTTTAAAGAGGTCACTGAATGACTTACTCAGAAACTGATGTCACTACAACGGACATCCACGTCACTACAGAGCATACAGGTAATAAAGATGAAGGTGAGGTGATGCGTGCTTAACGTGATGACTTAATGAGCGAGGGTCTGTCCCACAGCGATCACGTGACTTACTTGGGAATGCAGAGCCCTTAATTGATATATAATACCTGAAGCTGGTTTTCTGATAGCTGAGGATTCTAGCCTCTAATTTCATGTATTTGAAATAAGATTTTTGTACTTCCAGTCATATTTGGGATTGATTTTCTTTGTTCTTATCTGTGTCACATACATAGTTTAGAAAACTGTCTTCTGATACTCTGATTGTAATATATATATATATATAATATATATATATATATATATATATATATATATATATATATATATATATATATATATATATATATATATATATATATATATATATATATATATATATATATATAATATATATATATATATATATATATAATATATATAATATGCATATATATATATATATATATATATATATATATATATATATATATATATATATATATATATATATATATATATACACATATATATATTTCAACGGATGGAACCTCTTTCCAAGCAACCTTACCAGTTTTTATATCTGTAATGTGACTGAGAAAGAAATAATTACTAGAAGTCTGGGTTTCCACTCATCCCTTCGTAAACTCTCTCCTTCATTCCCCAAAATGGTTAAGCCCTCTAACTCTTCTCTCTGTTCAAATGACTGCCTAAGACCTTGTTTCCAGGTGACCTTCATGCCTTCTTGGTGGCATTGGACAATGGGCAAAGGAGGAGCCAAAAAAAGAGAGAAAGTTGGCGCTGCCTCCCATGGTAAACACTCCATGAGGTTTAACTGGAGGCCATGTGGTCTATATAGAAAATGTAACAAAGATTGACCTTTTGTACCATCTACCAGGATGCCGAGGCATAATCCCCAAGGTTATTAATAGACGATGCAATGACAATCAAGAGAGAAAAGCACACAGAACACCATCGAGGACAGATGTCCTTAACCTTGCCTGACCCTCGAAAGCTCCACGTCTTTGACCAGTATACTTTTGCAGTGGCATCCCCTGTATTCACCTCCTCCATCATCAGCGCCCTATTGAATGAGGACATCGTCATCTTGACGAAGGTAATGTACAGGAATAAGGTTTCTTAGTCAGTCACGATTCCTGTTATTTCTCAGTAACTTGTGTTGGAGCATTCAGTGTTAATGTAATTATGCATTTAGTGTTGAACTTAGTTATTTGGCATAATCTGTGCATTCCCTCAGCTCCCTTTGAGCGTCTTATTATTATTGCAAGTAACCGTCTTGCATATATTGCAGATAGGCTTCGACTGTGGAATCACTCGGCTCTGTCGCATATGCAGTATCCATTCCACCCCCTCTGCGATGTTTCCTGTTATGAAGACATCATCAGCTTAGAATATTTATCCTGTGCAGGATTCATTGATTTAGCAGGCTCTTATTATTACCTGCCCAGTAATTCGTTATTCTTCTGATCTGTGTTTGTTATGTAAATATAATTAGTTAAGAGAACCCTTGAGTTTACGTAATCTTCCCTCACATGAAGAAGGTCTTAAGCCCCAGTATTTCCCTTTCTTTGTTTGTCTGCGAAGTTGCCCTAATATTGAGTTAGATGTGTAATAAATACAGTACTTTTCTTGATAATGTAAAGAACTCCCTGCATTCATCTGTTGCTGCCCAGAATCAAGTAAGTATCCCCCATACGTTCGTAGCAACTGGCGTACCTTGCTGAGTATGCAATTGCTTTGCAATTATCAGCAGAATAGCAAGGTAGCTGGTCTGCATAATTAGAGACCGCCCTGGTATCATACCCCCTCCATTTTAAGCACATGAGAGGAGCCAGTCCCACAGCATAAGTAAGTGTCGAAATATTTTGTTTAGGTTTATGCTAGGATGTGAAAAGTGACTGCAATCATCATTAGGTAATTGATAGACCACGTGCATGCCAAATTAGTTCATGAGAAGAGAGAGCATATTAACCATTCCATGAGATTTTTGTGTTTCCGCATGTTAGCTGCATGTTTAAGAATAGGAAGCTAGGGAGTAACTCAGTCAAAGAGTTAATAAAAGGAATAAAGCCCCTATTCCTTCGTCCACATGACAAGGACAATTTGAAAGTCCCAAATTCTCAGATAGGCACTCAGTAGGCGACCACCAAGGCTTTGACTTCAGCTATGTTCACATCACTGGATTTACCTTCTCTCTCTCTCTCTCTCTCTCTCTCTCTATCTTGCTTGATCGATAGGAAAAGCTATGAAGTATTTAGGAATCTAAATTCCTGCTCTCAAGACAAGAGAGTAGTAATTCTGACACAGAAACTTCAATTCCAGGCCATGTGGGCCCATTCTTAACCATCCGCCATCTTTGATTTGTGAGTTCCATTGGGAATTCCATTGTTATAAAACTGCATGCACAGCGCTCATAAATAAATCCCTTTCTTTCACTCAGTAATTTTACCCATACGTCCGTGCACCTCGCCACATTTTTGAGAGTAATAAACTTTTACTTCCTTAACTGAATCAGATATTCCTCTGTGAGCCTGTAGTATTCCTGTAAATTTATTTATTGACGAATATATCAGCGAGAATTTCCTCTTTCATTCATTACTGCGGGAGCTTCCGAGCGTGGGAAAAAGGTTAGGCCCAGGCAAATGCCAGACATGAGGTCAAGACCCCCTGAAATTTGAGTCTTATTTAGACATACTAAATTTTGTTCATTACGAACTGTTGAGTCTTTCAGACACCTTGAAACTGAGTCTTTTCAGACAAACTGAATCTTTCAGACACCCTGAAGTAGGGTCTTATTCAGACATACTAATTTTCGTTCATTTTGAACAACTGAGTCTTTTCAGACACCCTGAAGTTTGTCTTATTCAGACATACTAATTTTCGTTCACTCTGAACAACTGAGTCTTTCAGACAACCTGAAATTTAAGTCTTTTCAGACAGCTGAATCTTTACAGACAACTAGAGTCTATTCAGACACAATGAATCTGTTCATTTCACACAATATTGAGTCTTGTCGGACATATTGAACCTGTTCACTCGAATAGCCCTGAGTCTTTTCAGACACTGATTTTCTAGGGTCACTCCCTTATAAGCGTTATCTCAAGATGTCTATGACATCCAGAGCCCAGCAAAATGAGGACTTCAAGCTCTACATGTCCACTGGAAAGGACATGGGACTGTCAGGACAAGCCCTGAGGGATTGGGTCCAAGAGAGAGTAGATGAGGCCAAGGCGGAAAGAGGGGCAGAAAGAATAGCCTGGGAGAAACGAGAAGAGGCAGAAAGACAGGAGAAGGAGAAAGAAAGAATAGCCCAGGAGAAACGAGAAGAGGCTGAAAGACAGGAGAAGGAGAAAGAAAGACAGGAGAAGGAGATAGAAAGGCAGGAGAGGGAGAAAGAAAGAGCTCATCAGCTTGCAATGGCAGCTCACGACAGGCGCAACACACCCTCTCCTCACTCAACCTTCAGCAGTGTAGGCACCCTCATAAGAAAATGAAGCCTGGCTCGACCATGTTGAAAAGGTCCTGACGACCTATCAGCCCTCTACCGAAGAAGTGTTTCTGATCCTGGGAAAGCACCTTGCAGGGAAGGGTGTCATTGCACTCAATGCTTCCCCCCTTCCCCTAAGGATCAAGGAAATCTTGCCCTTGTCCACCAAGCCGTCATAAAAGCTTTTGAAATAACTCCTGACCATTGGAGGAAAAGGTGGAGAAATATGCCCAAGGAATCAGGCCAAACCTGGTCCAAGTGGATCTTCAAAAGATCCAGGCCCTAAAACGATGGCTAGAATCTCTGAAAGCCACTAGTGTGGAGGATGTCCTTGAACTCTTCCAGCTCGAGGACTTCTTATTTTATGCCCCGCCTATGACCTTTCCTAGACTAATGAATACAGTTTTGCATGGATTGTTAGGGAAGTCCATATTTATTTAAATGGATGATGTCTTAGTTGCCACTGATTCGGTAGAGGAACATTTAGAAGTTCTTAGGGAGATTTTAAGGAGGCTTAAGTTAGCTGGTTTGAAGATAAAATTACCTAAGTGTAATTTTCTGAAGAAGCTGATAGTATATTTGGGTCATGTCATTTCTAAGGAGGGTGTTAAAGTGAATGATGATAAAGTTAGGGTGACTGTGGATTTTGTTTAGGCATGGGTGGATTTTTTTCGTAGGTTTGTGAGGTTTTTCTATTCTGGCGTCTCCTTTAACAGATGTCCTAAGGGATTATGTGCAGTTTGTATGGGGAGATGGACAGCAAATAGTTTTTCAGAAGATTAAGGATGCTTTAGTGAATCCCCCAGTGTTGAAATTTCCTGATTTGGAACGTCCTTTCACGTTGGTGACAGATGCCAGTTATGATGGTATAGGGGCATGCCTTATGCATAAGTTTGATGGAAGACTCCATCCGATTGCATTTTACAGTAGGAAGTTTAAGACAGGGTAGTAACGAACGGCTATGGTTGGTAGCGGGTAAAGAGACCTTTGCTGTAGTGTCTAGTTTGGTCCATTTTAAGATATTATTAATGGGCAATCAAGTAGAGGTTCTTACGGATTATAAGCCATTGTTGGATCTTTTCAATAAGCCGGATCTTTCCCCTAAGAGAGCTAGATGGTATCTGACAAGCAGGGATTTTGATGCCAAGCTTAGGTATATAGAGGGTAGACATAACGTTGTAGTGGATGCCCTTAGTAGAAGTTTTTCTGATGCAGATGGTACTTATGTATGTTATGTGTCTGGAGATTGCATAGACTGGGATATTAGTTTTGTAGAAGCTAAACAGGATGAGAATGAGATTTTGGCAGACGCAAAAGTGTTTCTTAGAGGGGAATTAGTTAGAAAGGGTTATAAGTTGCCTTTTGCAGGGCTTGAGTGAGAGGGCAATTTGTTAGTTAGGAAGATTAAATACAGACTGAGAAATAGTGAGGATAAGGGTGATACGATGCAAATAGTTGTTCCAAGGAGTTTAGTGTCTACGGTTCTGGATATTGTTCATTGTAGGTCTGGCAGTCTGCATTTGGGCATTGAGAAGACATATCATAATATATGGGGACAATTCTTTTGGAAGAATATGCTCATGTCAGTGGAAGACTTTGTAAGAGGTTGTTCAGTTTGTAATGAGTATAAGCCATAGGGTTGTTTCTTTTAAACTGGGTTCATTTCCCGTTGCCAGTGGACCATTTTCTAGGGTCCATATGGCCCTACTGGCCAGTTTCTGTGAATCTAGTTATGGCCATAGGCACCTGTTGGTGGTTGCTGACAAATTAACTAGGTTTGTAGAGATTTTTCTTTTGAAGCATAAAACATCAGAAGAGGTGGCAGTCGCGTTCTTTAACTGATATTTGTCGTTATGGGGTTCCTGAGGTGCTGATTACAGACAATGGGAAGGAATTTATGAGTAAGACGTTAGAGTGTCTTGCGGATGTATTGGGCATTCGGAAAGTCACTATCATTCCCTATAGAACAGAAGGTAATGGGTTGTGCGAACGGGCAAATAGTAAGGTTATTGAAGCTTTGAGAATGACTGTAGGGGGCAATGATGTAAATTGGGATTGATATGTTCCACAGGTTCAGCATAGCATCAATTCTATTGTTAGTGATACCATTGGGATGTTCCTCAATGAAACCTGTTTGGTTACCCAGCGCGGGGTGCATTTGATTTATAACCTATCCCATCGGATGATGATACAGTAAAGGCGCTTGTTTCCACGGCAAAAGAGGGATATGCACATCTTGTTAAGAATCTTGAAATGAAAACTTGGGTTATGGTTGATAGGAGCAATGCAAAGCCGGATAGAGTTAAAGTTGCTGTGGGAGATAGGGTTTTTGTGAAAATAAATGTCAGGAATCAATTGAACTATAAGCTGGGTTCTAAATTTGAAGGTCCTTTTCGGGTTGTAGAAGTACAGAAGGGGAATAGATTTGTTGTCCTAGATGAAAATACGGGAGTGTCTCGGTTGACAAATATATCTAAAATTAAAAAGACAGGTTAATGGGAATCTTATGGGTTAATTCCTGTGTTGTACTGTGGTTCTGATATGTTTTGTTTTGTTTTCCCTCTCTTTTTTTTTTTTTTTTTAATAGGTTTTAAAGGGGCGTGACTTGTAGTTTTTTTCTTTAATTGGGGAGGATGTTGGTCCGTAGAGTTATGCAAATCTTTAATTGTCCGAATTCAGATTTTTGCTTTTGTGTGTGGCAATATTTAGTTATAATTAGGTGCAAAATACCACAGGGTTTTATAGATATTTGGGTTTCTTTTTTGTTTGTTTGTTTGTTTTTTTTTTTTCCAGTTCCGAGATCGGGTAACTTATAGGTTCTGTCTTTTGTATTTTTTATGCTGAAGTTTCATATGCTCATGACTTTAGGGGTCTTGGCATGGGCTAATTCTTTGAGTATAGAGTTTCAGAATAAAGTTCTGTTGCTTAATAATTTGTATGGGTAGTATCTTAAAGCTAGTGTACCTGACAGGGAGTTGCTTGTGGAAGTTCCAGTTGGTAACTTGAAATTGGTTCATAGATTTGTCATATGACCTATCCTTAGTGGTTTTAATGGTTGAGTAATAGTATGGGATAGTGAGGAGACTATGTACCTCCTGGGTTGACTGTCGACATGACCGATTTATGTTATACACCACTTCCTCGCAGCAGCACCTTATGGAATGACTTCTATGAGCCTCAGTGGATACAAGTTGGATATGTGGGCCATCTACATTACGCCTGTAGTTTTCTACGCCTGCGCCTTCATGAGAGGATCCATGGTCTTTTGGGAGATGTTGGGCGGGACGTTTACAAGTTGCCGCCGTTGCTGGGAGATATTTGCTTGAAGCAAAGGATTCGTGTGCACCGCATTCAACATGGGCTTGTGCAGTCGCAAGCCTTTCAGGATTTTTGGATCGTCAAGGATTGAAGATGTGAAGAGATGCGCTCTACAATGAACTGTTTATTGGAATAACAGTTGTGCAAAGAAGATAAGTAACTTTCGTATCTAGTTCATATTGTTTGCTATGATTTTTGAGCAGACCCATACTGAACTTTTGTTATGGATATTTGTTGTACCTGGGCTGACTAATTGCTGGCCTTTGAAAACGTGTGGCCGGTGCAGGTGGCCTTTATGTTGACGTTGGTATTTTCCGCTGCTAGATACAGCAGGTATCCGACGCAGTCATACCTTCCAATCATGATCAAGATGTCTGGAGACAACATGGCAGATGACTGGAAGCTTTGTGATATCTGTGAATTCAGAAGGCGGGGTTCTTCGAACATTGAACCCGGCGGTGACGTCACGCTTCAAGGGAGGGGTTATTAAGTGAATGTGTGCAGACGTGCGCTCTCTAATGTGTATATTATAGAAGAACCATTGAATTGGCAATCACTTCGATATGCGGCTGGTGTGAATAAGAACAGCCACTTGGAGGGGTGGCTTCCGAACAGCCATAGAATGTGAGTAAGATAACTCATTAACACTTATATCTTTTTCAGACATTATGTGGAGTACCCATTTTACATTCCAGTGAAACCCCTCTGTTCTCCATTATGCATTTTTTTGTTTTGTTCTCCATTATGCATTTTTCCATTTTGTTCTCCATTATGCACCATTTCAGGTTTTAATATAAGCTACCTTTCTTTTAACAGGAATTCCGGCCGAGTCCTGTGAGGACATGAATATTGGAAGTGGAGCTTTTTTTTAGCATACTGTGTGACATTTATTTTGGTCTAGAGTAATCATGACCTTTTTATTTTGTTTGGTGACCAGGGTGTTAGTCACTAGTATTGGTTGGTCTAGAATCATTAATTTGATTGATTGTGAATCTGAGTTTCCTCTAGTTATGACTTCCATTTTTGTGGGATGTGAGAAACTCAATTTCATGACCGTAGCTTTTGCTGAAATGCTTTCGTTAATTTTACAAATAAAGCCTAGTTTTGTATCTCGGCATTTTAATCCAGTAAGCCTTTGTTTGATAGATACGAGAGAGAGACAGAATGTGCTGACCCAATACTGGCCATTGCTACCGGAGAATCTTAGAGACATAAGATGATATGACATTGTTCTTAAAACAGAAGTATAAAAAGATTATGACCCTGTCTGATGTTGTTTTAGGGCATAATATAAATAGTTCATGTATTTATATATACTTATACTATATATATATATATATATATATATATATATATATATATATATATATATATATATATATATATATATATATATATATATATATATATATGTATATATATATATATATATATATATATATATATATACTGTATGTATATGCATATGAATATATATATATATATATATATATATATATATATATATATATATATATATATATATATGTGTGTGTGTGTGTGTGTGTGTGTGTGTGTGTGTGAGTATGTGTGTATGTGTGTGTGCATATTATATAAGATAAGATATATATATATATATATATATATATATATATATATATATATATATATATATATATATATATATATATATATATATATATATATATATATATATATATATATATATATATTCAAGGAGTTTTCTAAAACTTGTTTATACATTTTTCGAAAAAAATTACCCTTTGTATGTATATACGTTTATTGTATATATTTAATATATATATATATATATATATATATATATATATATATATATATATATATATATATATTTATATATATATATATATATATGTATATATACGTACATTTATATGTATATGTACATATATATTCAAAAGTTCTATCAAATCTTTTATAAGTGCCTGTTCAGCTTAACATAAATTAAGGTCGTGGGTTCGATTTCTGAGCGAGCTAAAAACTCTATGGGCATGAAGTGATAAAACTTGTCCCGACTCTTTTGACGTAAGCCGGGAATAAATTATTTGCAGTTGGCTGACTGCGGTAAGTCACCACCAAAGTGGAGAGGGCACGTCGCCAACAGCCTCCTCCCAAAAGACTTGCTGAGAACGAAACGTCAACACCTTCCGGAGCAAGCCCTTCTAAGGGAGCAAACATTTATCGAAATATTAGAAAGGGCATAATATAATAGTTCCTAATTTAATCAGGTATTCCAAACACTTAATCTTTTCCTTAATCGCAAGGCACCTTCAAACTACTCATCCTCAAAACCCGCCCACAGCCAAACAACAAAACCGAGCTCTGACCCCAACCCATCACATTCATCTTTTATCTTACCAAAACACATTTGTGCTTAATGGAGGCCCTTAAGAGCCGCCATTCATTTTCCCAAGAGATGTTTTGATCCAGCAACTGTTCAGGAAACGATCCGATGTGTTTTCATCATGACTCAGTATTCGTCCTCGAAATGGGACACCTGGGTCCAGGTGGAATTTTGATGATTTGCTCAAATCCTGATTCAATTAAAATGACTGCTAGATATCACAAGCTCTCTCTCTCTCTCTCTCTCTCTCTCTCTCTCTCTTCTTTGAACTGGACATTTTGGGATTTTACAGGATGCTCTAGGAGCAAGAGCCCGTGCCAGAATAAGGCTGGCTTCATCTAAAATAACAACATGCGAACAGAGTTGAATTTTTAACTAGTTGCCGCAAGCTTCTCTCACTTTCCCCCAATCATAAATTGCCCGGCGTCATAATTCCCACGGTCACTGACATCCAGAGAGAGAGAGAGAGAGAGAGAGAGAGAGAGAGAGAGAGAGAGACTCGGTTTCTGTTCTGATGAAACCTCATCTTCGTGCATGATGCAGACGTGGAAATAAAGATTGCTTTATAATCTGGGTTCTTTTATGGGAATCAGATAGACGTGACGAGGGGAAAACAAAGAAGCTTAGCTCTTCTCATGAATGATTTCTGAACAAAACAACATTTTGATAGCGTTCACTAATAATGCTAAAAATGCTTTTCACGTAAGGGTTAAACAACTTGTTTCCGCTACGCTAAAAACCTTTGCTTCATAAAGGGTCACATAATTTGTCTGGGAAAATGCTGATGTAATGTCAATAGCTGCCTCGTCACAATCTGTGGTAATGTTAAAATCACTTGTCTTATACAAGATTGTAACATCACTAACTTAGTGTGTTCTGTTTACACTGACAACAGTGACTCGTACAAAGCCTCGCATCATACTTCTGGCAATGCCTTCAGGAAAAGTCTTTCATTATGCTTCCATTGTTGGCGTGTAAAAATCTTATACATTGTTGGACTCAATGCCGAGTAACAACCTGACATTATTACACAGAATGTCTTGTAAAAAAACCCGTTTGTTTTAGCACTGCTATGTTAAAATATCATAGTCTGAAACAATGCCCTGTAGAAACATCTTGTCAAAATACTGCCTTCTAAATGCATTACAAGATGTTTAAATAACTCTTATTCATCGGCTTCAGTAGTATAGTGCAAAAACCTTTGGAAGACGCTTATTTATGTGCTCTAACTATTTTAGAACCTGGTTTTCACCCGAGATCAGCAGCAGGTGTGGAGAAACTTTAGATTAAGTTGTAATGAATCAGGTTCAGATTCAAGTTAGTCACGGAGTCTTACAATAATGGCTCCTAGCAAGACCAAGCTTTTGAATATTTCCTGCTTCAGTTTTCCCTTACTCATACAATAGATGCTGGCTTCAGTCTGACTGCCTCATTGGCCTCTGCTGAGAGATGTTTAAAAAGTTGATATATGGATCTGAAACTTTTGATACAAAATTTACAACTGCTCGAAAGCGCCATGTAAACTACAAGGAAGACATCCTTGATATTAACGCACATAAATAAA
>NC_089788.1:33315767-33338267 GCF_040412425.1 Macrobrachium rosenbergii | reverse complement strand
GCATAGCAGAGCAATGACCCAGGTTTTGTGCGACGAGCTCAAAAAGAACCAGGGAGGGGGCGGGGGGCGAGTGCGTATGATAAGGGATGAGTGAAAAAGGAGGGGGAATGAAAAATGTGAAAAAGGGAGACCAAAGTTTTGAGCTGAGAGGAGAGAAGAAATAAAGAATGATAAAGGGAGGGGAATGGGGAGTGTAGAAAGGAAGGAATTTTGGATGTGTAAAGGAAGGTAGAGGAGTGAATGATAAGGAGAGAAGGAATAAGTGTGCGTGTGAATGAAAGGAGGTGGAATTGTGGCAAGATACAGGAAAATTACACACACACACATATACATATATATATATATATATATATATATATATATATATATATATATATATATATATATATATATATATATATATATATATATATATTCATGCACTGAGACAAATTCCAACTTTTGACCGCCGACCCCATTGTAATGTTAGTACAAGGGAATTCAGCTGGAAATGACCACAGGGATTATTTGGAATAAATGAAAGGAAATCCCCTCATTAACATAGATGAATATTCTATTATGCAGAAAGGTCGTCCTGGAGGAAACAGGGATATTTCGGTTTAAATTTAGTTATTGTGGGGAGGCCTTTATGCGCATATATATATATATATTTATACATAAAAAAGTTATACATATAGTGTAATGAAAATTATGGGAGAATATATTAATTAACAAGTTTTAGAACTATTCACATAAATAAGTAAATACTTATACATAAGGAATTATGTAAACACACACACCCACACACACACCCCCACACACACATATATATATATATATATATATATATATATATATATATATATATATATATATATATATATACATACATATATTCATATATACTTACAAAAGTTATACATACTTGACTTTGCCCAATTGTTTAATATGGGAAGGGTGAACACCTCATCACTCACAAGAACATTGCAAGATCTACTGAAATTAACAACATTATGTACAGCAGAAAAGACATGGTGGAACTGAAGACCTGCAAAGTCATCCCTGGTGACTATGTGGCTGCACAACAGCGGTCAGTAGTTATGGAATTGCAACTGGGAATGAAATAATGTGCTAAGAGGAAAATGCGTGAGCCCAAGAAAATCAAACGGTTCAAGCTAAAAAAAAAAAGCCCTATCTTGGAAGAGAGTTTAAAGCAAGAGAACTGGGGAGATCGTTTGAAAAATAAATAGCATCAAAGGATGGTGGAACCCGACGGTGGAAATTATGTTAAGACATGGTAAGGATACCCAAGGGGAACATATTGGTCAGTATGGGAAGATAAGGAAACTTGGTGGTTTACTGAGGAAGTGCAATATCCAACTAAAAGAAAAAAGGAAGCGAAGAAGAAATGGGACGAGACATAGTTGGAAGAGGATAAGATAATCTACAAGGAAAGGAATAAGGAAGCCAAGAGGGTAGTTGCAAAAGCTAATGATAAAGCGTTTGATCTGTTGTATTACGATCTACAAATGAAAGAAGGCAAAGGAAAGCGTTTCAGGCTAGCCAAAGAAAGAAAGAAAATCACAAAGGATGTAACCCACTTAAAAGCAAATCAAGGGAACAAATGGAAAAGTCCTAAGGAAAGAAGGGGATATAATAAGGAAATGGAAGGAATATTTTGAAAAACCACCTAGTAAAGAAAATGAGAATCATAAGGGGAGATGGAATTTGAATTTTAGAATTATTAAGGATATAGTGAGAGTATATGCATGGAAGACACTGGGCAAGGAGGGAACAGACACACTGGGAGCTAATGAGGAAAATTATGAAAAGAAAATTATAAAAGAAAAATGGAAAGCTAGCACACACTGACACCGATCTTTAAAGATAGAGACATGCATAGCTGTGAGAGCTAGAGTTTAATTGAATTGACAGCCCATGCCCTGAAAATATTGGAAATAGTTATAGGCCAAAGACTGACAGGAGGTCAAGATCAGAAGACAGCAACTAGACTTTACGAAAGGGATTAGTACGACTGATGGAACATTCTTCTCACACCAGGTAATGGAGAAGTACAGAGCAGAGTACTCTTCATATTGTCCTTATCGACATACAAAAGGCACATGAGTGTACCTAGACTGGAAGTGTAAGGAAGTTTGAAGGAACGAGAGACACCCGAAAATTATGTGAGAGTTATTAGTGAGATGTACAGAAATGTAACAGCCACTGAGAGAAGTACATCAGTGATGACTAGCAGCTTCCAGGTCAAGGTAGGACTACACCAGGAATCAACACTAAGCCCTTTCTTGTTAAATATCATGCTGGATGTAATGGCTGAGGATATTAGGGAGGATGTTCTGCGCTGATGACATCGTTGTGATCTCAAAAACTAGTGAGGAGCTAGAGAGAAAACTAGATAGTTGCAGATATGCATTAGAGAGTAGAGGGATGAAGATAAGTCAAACAAAGACTGAATAAATGAAAAATTATTAAAATGGGCGAAGTGAACATCAATGGAGTGATAACAGATGCAGTGGGTGATATGGATAGAGGTAAACCGTCGAATTCAAGCCGGATGGAATAATTGTTGGGGCGTATCAGGCGTACTCTGCAACAAGAGAGCCCTTACTGGGTTGAGGGGCAAGGTTCATAAGATGGTGGTAAGATCTGCTATGTTGTATGGGCTAAAACCGGCACTTCTGAATAAACTAGAACCAAATAAGGCAGAAGCGGAAGGAATGAGGATGCTCAGATGGAGAAGTGGTGTTACATATGGGATACGAAATGAATTCAGGGGATCAGCAAATCATCAGTGTCAAAGAAAGCTCATGAGTCAATAATGAGAAGGTTTATGCGCTTGATGAGGAGGGGAGATGAGGAGCAACATGCTGGGGGGCGACAGGGAAATGGGGTTGCTTGGAACACAAAGGAGAGGAAAGCCCACGAGGAGATGGAGAGACTGCATTCGAGAAGACATCAGAAATAAATAAACGAAAGGAGGACACAAGAGAGAAATACCTGGAAAACCTCATTAAAAACAGCGATCCAAACTAGGGCTTAAACTAAGAGGAAGAAGAAGAAGAAGAAGAAGAAGACAATCATAAGTACATGCAATATTATATAAGCACATTATCAATTCTTTTGAAAGTTAATTTCAAACACGAACAAATAAGATTTTATCACTTTATAAACACAGTTTCATGTAAATACTAAGCATATTTTATTGTAATGTGAATATTTATTATATTCACTTCTTTCCATACATGCACTTTGTAACTAAAGTTCCAAACCCGAAAAATGAGTTCACCCTTTAATCCGTCGCCCAATCACCGCTCAGATCTCAAGTTCACTCATGCGCTTTTCATCCGCATGATAAAACAAAAAGTTGTAAATTCAGATTGTAAGTTTACGGGCTGTTCTGTGAGCAAGAGCCCATGCTGGCATAACAACAGCTTAATCATAAGAAACAAGATTGTCAGTTAGTAGTCACTAGAAAACGCCACAGACTTGCGAAGAAGCTGTCTTGGCGTAAAACAATAAATGAAAGAAATATATTATATACATATATATATATATATATATATATATATATATATATATATATATATATATATATATATATATATATATGTTACAACTGTCTGGAAACAGATAAGAATATTCCGGGTAGGAACATTACGTAACGAACCGATTGGTCTATCTTCAGAGGCGGTGGGATGGGGGTTTCAGCCTTGTTTTCTCTCTCTCTCTCTCTCGCGGCTTTCCTCTCTCTCTCTCTCGCTAATGTCACAAAGATCTCTTTCGTTCTCGCATGGATTTCTCTCTCTCATTCCACATTAAAGAAATGAAATGGGTCGTATAAGGAAAACTCAATCTTTCCTACCAAAAATAGATTTATTATTTAAAGCAACCCAACAAGCAATGAACAAACAAAGCAAAGATTAAAATGCATCATAAATGAAATTGTCAACTAAAAAAACATCTAACTCAAGATTTAGTCTCAATCCAACTAAAAAATCTGATTATGGCTGATAGCCTGCAAATTCAAAAATTCTCACATATTCCATTATAGACTTTGTAAAGTCTAGTCTCAACAATGTCTGTAATTGTCACATCAAGATCTTTCAAACCTTCCACTGAAACTGACAAATTTCAAAAGAACGTCTGTGTTTCAAAACTATTATCAATTTCAACATGATTTAACTGTTTCCCATGTTATTGTCTTTTCTATGATCACACCAACATGATAACATCATGTTATTGCCCACAAAGTCATCACCACAACCACAACCACAACCATGACATCTGTCAAAAAAATGAAACACAGATAATACTCCCAAAAATATACAAGTGCAAAAACATAATAATGAAAAGTCTAAAATGCATGAGTAAATAGCATACTGGTAAAATATAGAACACAATAAAATAGAATATTGAAATGGTAAAATGCTACATCCACTTCCCACACAAGATCAAAAATGTCTTGAAACATGGTAAAAAAAACATAAGTTCAAAAATGTCTTGAAATATGGTAAAATACCATAAATCCACAATTCACACAGAAAAACGAAGAGTCTGGACTGTACCTTATTCTGCCAATTCTAAGAGCTCGCCACACTCAAAGATAATGACTTCACGATCTCGCTCTAGGTCTGCTAATGAACGACCGAACTAATTTTTGGGCAGAATTACACACAAAATCGAGATTCTGTAACACACGAACTCTTGTACGCGCATAGCAACTTGGTCATATGACTCGGCCAATACCGCGTGTTCATCACATTAACTTCTGAGATGATCAACTATTTGCTGAATACAAGGATTCTGCAACTGACGGCTTCAACAGTACCATCTCGCAACCAAAAATTCTTCCATCACACTCTGTACCTTTTAATGTTAAGGCGGCCATATTTTCTGAAATATATATATATATATATATATATATATATATATATATATATATATATATATATATATATATATATATATATATATATATATAAAGACAACATACAGGAGAACGAGAGTCAACTTGATAATCTAGGGAGGAAGGGAGAGAATAACAATTGAGAGAGAGAGAGAGAGAGAGAGAGAGAGAGTGTTGACAACATGCGATGCAATGTCAATAAGGCTGCATCGGGAGCGGACTGGGTCAACAGAGCATGATGGGAGTGAGGCGACAACGGCTTAACCTCTTACCCTGAGCGACAACGTTCCCTGCTAATACACACATTCTGTAATGGTCTCCTGCCCCAGCTATTAATTGTATTTGGATGGCTGCATGCTCACGTAAGGCCAGCATGCATGGCATGCAGTTTTTCTCAGCATGCATTCATCAAGCCAAAATGTATATTATATATTAATGCTGCATTAATCCAAAAGGCCAGAAAATACGTCATATTTACCTCCGGTATCAAGTTGGTAAGTTTTCTGTTCTTTGCAAACTATGTATGATTATTCAACATCGTATTTTAATGTTAGTAAGCTTACAGAGATTATATATATATATATATATATATATATATATATATATATATATATATATATATATATATATATACACACACACACACACACACACACACACACATATATATATATATATATATATATATATATATATATATATATATATATATATATATATATATATATATATATATATATATATATATATATATATATATAAATACACACACACACACACACACACACACACATATATATATATATATATATATATATATATATATATATATATATATATATATATATATGTAAGTATGATTGTATGCATGTATGTATATATGCATATGTAATCAGTTTAGAGTAGTGAAAACGATAGCAGAACTGATGGAAGCGACGCTTGAGAAGAGTAAGGGAAAGTTAGACAGGGAAGACTTGAGAGTGGAACATGGAGAGGAGTGAACGAGTAGTGGAAAATGGAAGGGTGGAAGGGTAGAAAGAAATGAATCAGGAAAATGGCAGTAGTTGAGCAACGGAGTGGAAGTATAGGGGCTGAGTAGTAAGGGAGAACAGTTGCACAGGCAAGCAGTAAGGTTGAAACAGGTAAACACAGAGTACTGGGCAGACTTCATTCTCTCAGAGATGTCTGGCTTGATAAGAATATCTATTATTATTAATAATTTTGTTGTTATTGCTTTCCACAGTGAGCGAATATTCATGAGGAACATGCAAAAATGTTAATAATTCGCAATGAAAATTATCACATGAAAATACGATAAGTATTTTCATACAAATAAAAAAAATAGATAAAAATAAAAATGTAAAATGAAAAACGAGTGAATATGTATTCCAACCAATGTAGAATAAAATGCGGAATAATTCAGAAAATAAAAGGCAAAGGGCCGAGACGTTACAATGTTTGGTCTTCAACCTTGAGAATCTTTCCTTAATTGAGCCTTCGCGCTGAACGTCCACATTGCACCTTGAAAGCCTTGTCACGCCAGCAGATTGAACAACAATTTTGAGTAAACCTCACACCATGGAGCCGATAATGGTGGCAAACAATGAAATTGCACATGATCGTTCCTCAACTAACTTTTGTAACGATAGAGTTCTTTTGCACCAATGTTGTGCTTTTCCAACGATACAGTGTTTTTTTCACCAGTTTAATCATTTTGCATCAGCACAGTATATACGGCATCAATGTGATATTACAGCATCAAGATAGAAACGTTGTAATAAAATGGCACTTTTGCACCAACACAGTACTTCAGCACTAATATAGTACTTTTTCGACAACACAGTACTTTTGCACGAGTTTAATAATTGTGCATCGATATAGTACTAATTCACCAATATAGCACTTTTTCAACAGTTTAACCAGTTTGCAGCAATTATGTAATTTTTGTACCACTACGGGATTCTTGGCCCAAATTAGTACCTTTGTTTGTGTCAGTGTAGCAAATTTGCACTGGCAAGATCTTTTGCTTCAGTACAGATCATCTTGTACATGTACAGTAGTTTTGTGACAATTGAAGGAATATGTTAAATAGTGGATGTCAATTGTCGATATACAAATTCGCACGCATATTTTTTTTTACAGAAGCATGAAATTCAGTATAATGAATTCATATCGAAATATTGATAAATATATATAGATAAGTTTACAATAAATAATCAAATTTTCAATCACTAATGTACATGTATACTTATAACTACTCCAAAAATGTTCTCACTTAGCAATAAATAAGGTAACTTTGTTAGTTGTCAATGAGTTACTGTTCATAATATGAGTTTATAAATCCACTAATTATCAGTGCTTGAGTATCTTAATCCGATAGTATGTGTATTCAGATTCAGTGATTGCTAATTACCAGTACATGATCACATTCATTAACGGTTAATAAAAATATTTTGTACCAATTCTGCAGCATAACGACCAATATTACATGAATATACTGATGACAATATTGAAATCTACCCATTATAAATGCGTGAATGCTCTCATTACTAGTGAATATACTCACTGTCAGTACCCAAATAAATATATTACCAATGCAAAATTATTTTCATTCACGTTACATAATGCAATTTCCAGTGCATAAATACATTCATTATTAATGCATACCCACAAGTATTACCAATAAAGACTATATTCATTAAAATACTTAAACATATTCATTACAATATATAGATATACTTATTAGCAACACATAAAAGGTTTTACCACAAATGTATTATTTTGCAAATTTAAAATTTCACTTGCAAAGTCAACAAATTTCAAACTGTATATTCGGTAGCAAATCATAAGTATATTCATTATCAGTGTATGTGCATATTCATTACTAATGTAGAAATATAGTCATTACTAATGCATGAGCGCATTTACCACTAGTGTATGATCATGCATACTTAAAAGATTTCACTCGCAACTGCAACAAATTTCAAAGTAAAAAAATATATTCTGACAGCTAGGCGAGTTTTGGGTCTCAGAGCTGTCAGAATTTTTAGTTCATATAATCAATAAATTCTGACCGAATATCCAGCTAATATTCCGGTGCCGAATTTTATTTAAAATTTTATGTAAAAAAAAAAAAAAAAAAAAAAAGATGAAGATTCGAGTGGCGGGAACAGAGGACTGAAGCATATGTCCATTGCCATTGTTTACGAAAAAATTGCTAGATAAAGAAAAAACCAGACTAACATCAAGGAAAGTAAAAAACAAAATAAAAATCAGAGGCCCACCTATTCGTTCTCAATATCACTGCAACATAATAAATGTAAGTTTTCTATTTTCTTTGATTCCACTTTCCCTCAAAAAATCCTTTAATAAATTTCACTAAAATCAATTTAGAAATTGCCAGGTCGTTTGACCTCGTTTGACCCCCCAGGCAGTAAAGTAGAGAAGAGGAAGCCTGACGATCTCTTTTGAAGGACCTTCATTACTACTGATTATGTTGGGACAAAAGGCTCAGGTCGGGACGTGATCTTTGTTTCCCTTTGCGATTTTAATTTATTTTGCTTTAATCGAACTAAGCCATGGGGAAGCAAGAGAAGCTGTGCAGGAGCAAAGGGCAAGCAAGTAAGGAGTCAGGATGGAGTAACTAAGGGAGGAATAAGCAAATTACGATGTAGGGGAGAAAGCAATAAGGGAGGAGTGAATAAATAAGAAGTAAGGGTGGAAGGAGTAAGGCAGAATAACTTAGTAGCCTAAGAAATAAGCACGAAAGGAGTAGGGGAATAAAGTGTGGCGAGAAAGGGAGAAAAAGTAAGCAAGAAGTAATGGTGAAGTGAGTAAGGGAAAGCAAGCAGATAAGGACTTAGGAAAATCAAGCAAACACAAACCGAAGGAAGAGAAAGGAAAGGAGCAATGGAAGATGAAGTAAGGGAGGACTAAGCAAATAAAAAGTAGGTAAGACATCACTGAAATAAGTAGAGGGCGAGCAAGCAAGGGAAAAGATGTAGGTAAGGAGTAAGCAAGTAGGGTGTAAGGAAGGTGTAAAGCAAATATGGAGTAAGGGAGGAATAAGCAAGTAAGGAGGTAGGAGAAGAGTTTAAATAGGGATGAAGCAAGGGAAAAGTAAGAAAATAAAGAGTAAGGGAAGAGCAAGCAAGTAAGAAGTAAGTGGGGAGTAACTGAATAACGAGCAACAGAGGCATGCACGAGTAAGGAGTAAGAGAGGAAGGAATAAGAAAGAAATAAACCAGTAAGGAGTAAGGGATAAGCAAAGGAGAAAGGAGATAGGGAGGAAGGTCTAAGGGACAAGTAATTCAAAATGGAGTAAGGGTAAATGAATAACAATTTTATAATCAAGGCATGAGGGATGGGCATGGGGCAAGAGAAGGGTTAAGTACACAAAGAGTAAAGAAGGAGAAGAAAATAAGGAGTGCAGGAGGATGGATTTAGGGAGGAATAAGCAAACAAATGGTAGGGATGGAGAGAGCAAATAACGAGCTTGGGAGGAGGCAATTAGGGAGTATGGAAGGAAGAACTAGGGGAGGTGTCATCGAATAAAGAGTTAAGGAAGAGTATGCAAGTAAGGATAAGCAGAAAAGGTGTGTGAGAGGCATAAGCAAGTAAAGAAAAGGGAGGAGTGAGCAAATATGGGTAAGGGAGGATACATCAAGTAAGGAGTCAAGGAAAAGGAGTAAGAGTTAAGCAAGTATAGTAGTAAGAGTTGAGCAAGTAGGGGCAAGGGGATGAAAGACGAGAAGTGAGTGAATGAGGAGTGAGAAAGGAAGGAGTAAGGGAGGCATAAGCAAAAAAAGAGCAAGGGAGGAAAAAGTAAGGGAGAAAAGAGTGAGCTAAGAGTACACAAGTACAGAGTATGGGAAGAAAGCTAAGGGAGCAGTAACCGACTAAAGAATAAGGAAGGAGTAAGCAACTAAAGAGTAGATAGACAAGGAGTATTTGAGGAGTAACCAAGTAAAGAGTTAGGGAGAAGAAAGTAAAAGTTATAATGGAATAGTAAACAGGTAAGGTATGACTATGGGAAAGCGAGGATGAAGTAATGGAAGAGTAAGCAAACAAGGAGTCAGGGAGGGGTAAGCAAGTGATGGCTTAGGGAGAAAGAAGCAGAGTACAAGCAAGCCAGTAAGAAATTTTGAAGGAAGGACTAAGGGATGAACCTTTAAATAAGGAGTAAGGGTGAAGTAAGCAAGTAAGGAGTAAAAGAAAAAGGGATAAGGGAGTAAGCAAGTAAGGAGAAGGGAAGGAGGGAGCTAAGAAGTAGGCAAACAAGGCGTAAGGGGGAAATAAGCAAATAAGGTAAAAGGGAGAAAGGACTAAAGGAGAATGCAGTGAGTGAGGTGTAAGATAAGAGTAAGCAAGTAGTATGGGAAAAAGGTGTAAGAGAGGAGTAAGCAAGTAATAAGTGAGGAAGGATGGAGCGAGAGAGGAAAAAGAAGTTAAGGTCTAAAGGAGGATGGAGTACGGGAAGAAAAAGTGATTAAGAACTAAGGGAGGAGTAAGCAAGTAAGGAATAAAGGAAAAAGGCATAAGGGAGTAAGCAAGTAAGGAGTAAGGGAGGAAGGATTAAGGTCAATAAATGAAATACCGTAGTAATGATGAATAATTTTTGTCTCAAAAATGGAAGACTTATGAAGGGATAGTAATACTTACATGAAACCGAACAAGGAGTAAGATAAGAGTAATTAAGTAAGGGGTAAGGGAGAAGAAAGGAAGAAAGGAGTAAGGAAGGATTAGGTAAGAAGTAAGGGGGAAAGGAGCACGGCAAGAAAGTGGAGGGACCAATGAATCAAGGAGGACGGAAGAAGTGTTAAAAAAGAAAAGAAGCCGTGTGGTAATAAGGGTTTGAGGAAGGATGAAGTAAGAGGGAATTATAGAGAGCAGAATAAGGGAGGGGAGGAAAAATGAAGGAATGATGTAGAGAAGAGTAAAAAGAAGAGGAGGGAAAACACTCACTATGGTGTGGAGAAAGTGAAGGAAGGAAGGAAGGAAGGAAGAGAAACAGGGAGTAGGTGAAGTGCCGAACGGCAGTTACGAGGAGAACATCAGATAAGGAGAAGTGATATGAAGGTGGAGCACAAAATTCACTTAGGAACATTTGATCCCCGAGGGGCTAGTACTAAACACGGCGAATCAGTGTAGATGAATCTGTTTCGCCGTGTTTAGTACTAGCCTCTCGGGGATCAAATGTTCCCAAGTGAATTAGTGATTTAACGAATTCCCTGGAAATTTCAGGGATTTCATGAAATCCCTGGTTTCACAATCTTACTGTAACATTTATTACAGTATATAATATATATATATATATATATATATATATATATATATATATATACTATATGTATACAATGTAATAAATGTTACAATGTAAGATTGTGAAACCAGGACATGAAATCCCCTGAAATTGTCAGAATCCAAATAATCACCAATTCATTTAGGAACATTTGATCCCCAAGAGGCTAATACTAAACACGGCGAAACAGATTCAGTCACACCGTTTCGCCGTGTTTAGTACTAGCCCCTCCGGGATCAAAAGTGTTTCGCCGTGTTTAGTGCTAGTCCATCGGCAATCAAATGTCACTAAGTGCTTTTGATCACATTTGATCCTCAAGGGGCTAGTACTAAACATGGCAAAGCACATTTGATCCCGAAGGGGCTGGTACTGAACACGCCAAACAGTGTACATGAATCACTGTTTTGCCGTGTTTAGTACTAGGCGCTCGTGGATCAAATGTCCCTAAGTGAATTGGTGAGTTCACGTATTCCCTAAAAACTTCAGGGATTCGTGAGATCCCTGGCATCACAGTCTTACTGTAAAACACACACACACACACACACACACACACACACACACACACACACATATATATATATATATATATATATATATATATATATATATATATATATATATATATATATATATATATATATATACTGTATATACCCAGGGATCGCCAACCTGCGGCTCAGGACCGCATGTGGTTCTTTCAAGACACTTGTGCGACTCCAAATGTTGAACAAATACCTTTTTATCCATTTAGAACAAAGAAATCATATAACACTCTAAAGACAATATTTGATCAAGCTTTATTCAATTTTAAAAGCTTATTATAGGCATCAATTTTATTGAATTTTTAATGAGATATAAATAGTTTTTAAGCCGAAAATATTAAACATTTAAATATTTTTGTCACTGCGGCTCTGACAGTACTACATTTTTATGGTTCTCTAAATAAGTGGCTCTGCTACCTTCAAAGGTTGGTGACCCTTGGTGTATCCTGGTGTATGCATGAAATTGACTTCATTGCTATTTTTTCGTACACTTAGCTTTTCTGATATTGAAGTTACGTTTTAATTAATGATAAATTTTCCTAATTTTTTTCTGTCTGAGTTACTCTTATTTCAAATGAGACCCTGTACACTGTTACGGAAGTCAGTCAAATCCATCACTATATCTAATTAAGGTGAGATGTTTGAAAGATAGAATGCTTCCCTATTACAATTTGTAGCTTTCAAGACTAGCTCAGGTGTCGGACGGTGAGGTAAAGCAAATGAGAAAAGTCATTGATCATCATAATCATAATGAAAAGAAAACAGCTGCATCAACAGCTGTATCAAGCAACTCATCTGCTCAAGAGGAAGAGAAAATTGCACTTCTGGAGCGGATGATTCCGCAGTTGTGCCAATTGCTTCAGAGGAGAGACTCATCAACACCAGCATCTCTTCGTTCTTCTCTCTTCCTCGTCATCCTATTCTCCTTTACCAAGAAGGTTTTACGGTTTCTTGAAAGCTATAAAGAAGTGGCCGGATGGTGCAAAGCCTCCGCGTAACAATACACACCTCCACAGTTTACATTTCTTTCATCAGCAATGACGACTTAGAATATCTAAAAACCATTCACTTCAGGATGGGGAATTCTCCGTTGCATCTGTTTCCTGAATTGTCTGAATTGCCCCATTATAAGAAGCGTGTCTCATTATTCCGGGCTGCCAGTTGCACACATCTGTCTTGTATCGACCAAGCAGGATTCAGGAGGTCATGATAATATCGGTCACTACACCTTACGATGAATCTTGACTGGCAATCTGTAACGATCTATAGTACGATAGGCGCTCGTTCTTATAACTGCCAGGAATTTTAAATAAAAAAAAACAACCAAAATGAAAGTAAAGGGTACTTTCAAAGATGGCTTCAAAACGATTTAAAACATATATGAAGAGAAAGAGGAGCTGTCTTATCTAACGCCCAGGAATTTCGAATAGAATCACCAAGAAGAAGAATACGTAAACAAACCTGACGCTTCTTATCTGAAACATCTCCAGATCAACATGGCCTTGATATCTCCACCATCTGTTGCGTGGGTCTTCATTGCCGAAGCAGACGAAGAGAGAATAGCTGGAGAAGGGTTATGGTTCGTCCAAATACCGTATTTATACGGAACGAGCTTACGTCTCAGCTGTGAATTATGGCCTCAGGCGCATTTCTGCTCTTGCCGATATTCAAGACAGCATTCCTTCCTTTCCTCGTTTTCTTTGATAGTGGAATTTGTGATGTATATTCATAGTTTTGTTTCCATGGAAAATGAAGCTAGTGAATTTCAGTATAATTATTATATTTCTTATTATTACAAGCAATATCTATGATTGTACACACACACACACTATATATATATATATATATATATATATATATATATATATATATATATATATTCGGATTATATATATTATATTCAAATCCGTTGTGATATTCCTGTGATATAAGTTTATACACACACTATCCGTGTACACATATATGTATATAAACTCATCACACACACACATTATATATATATATATATATATATATATATATATATATATATATATATATATATATATATATATATATATATATATATATATATATATATTTATATGTATTACATATATATTATATATATATACATATATATAAAAGTTAAGTATACTTTAGTTTAACCAGACCACTGATCTGATTAACAGCTCTCCTAGGGCTGGCCCGATGGATTAGACTTATTTTACGTGGCTAAAACCAATTGATTACCTAGCAACGGGACCTACAGCTTATTGTGAAATCCGAATCACATTATACCGAGAAATGAATTTCCGCCACCAGAAATAAATTCCTCTAATTCTTCATTGACCGGCTGGAGGCTCGAACTCGGGCTTAGCAAAGTGCTAGCTTTAGAACTCTACCGACTCGTCTCCTGAGGATTATTATATATATATATATATATATATATATATATATATATATATATATATATATATATATATATATAAATTCCTCTATATATATATAATTATATATATATATATATATATATATATATATATATATATATATATATATATATATATATATATATATATATATATATACAGTATATATATATATATATATATATATATATATATATATATATAATTGAATATAAAAGGCCCATAAAACTCTATTTGAACGTTGCAACCATATATTTCTAGCACTTTCTTATGTGGCCCTGATCACTGGTAAAATATGGCAGATGATGTGTTACAAGAGTATATATGCAAAGCATATTTAAGTGTGGCAGTAAGTCTCTGTTGGTACGCAGGTGACCGTTGACCGAGAAAGGATGGAAATCAAGTTATTCTCTGGTGTTTTTGGCTTTATTAACTCCTGTCTGGCGACGTGTCCGGTGGTCATATTTTCTGGAACACCTGCTTATGAAGAGGCCTGACAATTAACTAGTCATGTCATCCGATTTCCAATGTCCTCCTGACATTTTCATATTGTTGGTTTGATTGATGATAGCAGATTCCAGCATCTTCCTTTTGTATGGACAACTACTTTTGAAAACCAGCTCTGCTGCACTCCAGTTTATGGTATGGCCTGCATCCCTAATATGTAGGAAAATCCCCGAACTCTCTGAAGCATAGCGCACTGATCTTTTGTGCTCAGCTAATCTTTGTGAGACGAATCTACCCGCCTCCCCAACGTAAATCTCATTACAATTGCTGCACGGAATCTTGTAACTTCGGCTTCTTCCCCTCTTTTATTTAAGTATATATTAATGAGCGAGCTTGGTGAGTCTGTATCTGTGTGGCCATGACCTGTGACTTTTATTCATTTTTAGTGTTATGTTTATTTATGCATCTACTTTTAACGATGCATTGCCTTTTTCTTTGTTTGTAATAGCCTTGAAAATGTGACAGTGTCAACATTCAACGATGGGTTTCTTGAATGAATTTGTGAGATTGGAGGTCTTCTTTTCCTTTTATATATTGTTTCTTGAGGATATATATATATATATATATATATATATATATATATATATATATATATATATATATATATATATATATATATATATATATATAATATATATATATATATATATATATATATATATATATATATATATATATATATATATATATACATATACATAGAAATAATCAACACACAGTCACGTGTGGAACAGAAATAAATTTGTGACACACACCAGGATCAGAACAGGTCTTTCAATTGAAAGGCAGGGGCGCTGCCCACTAGGTCATACAAGTCATACAATAAGTTGGAACCTGAGTGCTACTGCACACAAGGAATTACCTGGGCAAATTGTTCCTTCTGAGTGAATATGATAGAAATAATCAACACACAATCACGTGTGGAAAAGAAATAAATTTCTGACTCACATCAGGATCGAACCCAGGTCTTTATTTCTGTTCAACACGTGGTTGTGTGTTGATTATTACTATCACATTCACTCAAAAGGGATAATTCGAATGAAATGCTATCAATTGGGTCATTGCTGAGTCGGGTAGTTGTGGAAAACACGCTGGTACGAAAGCAGTTCGCTTGCCCAGGTAATTCCTTGTGTACAGTGATACTCAGGTTTCAACTTTTTATGAATTGTATGGCCTAGTGGCAGTGCCCTGCCTTTCAATTGAAAGAGCTTGGTTTCGATCCTGAAGGAGTCAGAAATTTACACATATATATATATATATATATATATATATATATATATATATATATATATATATATATATATATATATATATACATATATATATATATATATATATATATATATATATATATATATATATATATATATATATATATATATATATATATATATTCAGTAAACTACAAAACGTCCTTTAATATCAATTCGCTCTACCTCGGAAATAATATATTTTCATATATGTTACCGAAGGGAATTTTTAGTTGATAATAAGTTCTGTCGTCCCGTGGGCTCGAACCAGCGACGAACTTATTATCAACTAAAAATTCCCCTTCATATAACATATATGAAAATATTTTATTTCCGAGGTAGAGCTAATTGGATATTAAAGGACGTTTGTAGCTTTACTAATTGTATATGAATCACGGTGATGTGATAAAATATATATATATATATATATATATATATATATATATATATATATATATATATATATATATATATATATATATATATATATATATATGTGTGTGTGTGTGTGTGTGTGTGTGTGTGTGTGTGTGTTTTGTGTAAAAGGGCCCTTCCCTCATTCAGCCTTGTTGTAAACAGGAACCACCACTATTACTGGAACTGGGTTATTGGTGGAAAAAGTTCTTGCATATACATCCACAAATATCTGATAACCCACTTGGTCGCAAATAAAAGAACAAAGAATATGAAAAATAAAATCCATGTATTCAAAAGCATCATATCCAAGCAAAGCAATGAAGCTTACAGACACCTCTCTCTCTCTCTCTCTCTCTCTCTCTCTCTCTCTCTCTCTCTCTCTCTCTCTCTCTCTCTCTCTCTCTCCATTAAGGAATACTTTATGTCTCACGATAAATATTGCTGAATGATTCTCCAGTCCAGCGGGTCTCTCATTTGCTTTAAAGTCCTGAAAAGCTAGAAGCCCCAAAATATAACCTTTCGGATGTGTTTGCTAATGTGAAGATCAGACGATCGAAAAAGGCAAAAGGCCACCGAAAGATATTTTCAGTTTTCAAAAATTTTGTTTGATTTCTCTCTGATTCGTCCAAGTGGATTCAGATCTTTCGTGCTTTGACACTTTTTCTGAAGCTGTAAGATTTAGATTTTTTATTCAGTAAATGCTCTGCTCCTGCCTTAATTCTCCACCCGTTTTCCTTACTTGATTACTCTCCATGACCAGATACACTTTACCAGCGATAGCCTATTCCCGAGATCGATCCCAGGGGAAGAAAGCTATTATGGACCAATTTCTTAAAAATTCTTAAGAGCTGTTGAAGTATTGACTTGGTAGTTAGAAGACTTTAATGTGTCCCAACAAGAGTGAAGAACAGTAGGGAGTGCGGTGAAAAATATATAAATTACACTTACACACATATCGCATAAATATATACAGTATGTATGTATATATATATATATATATATATATATATATATATATATATATATATATATATATATATATATATGTACATACATCATACATGCATATATGTATATATATATATATATATATATATATATATATATATATATATATATATATATATATATATAGTTATGTATTTATTATATTGATGTATGTTTGCATATATATGGCATTCTAATAACTTTTTCACGTGACGTTTATGAATGCTATAACTGACAATAAAATGAGTTTATATCATTCATAAATATCACATGAAAAGCTATCATGTCCTCAACACGGAAGTGCGGGAAAGCAAAAAGCAGGAAGGCTCTACTTCCCAACGGGAGAAAAAACGTGTCTCTCCGTAGTTGGGTTGGAAAGCTTTGCGCTTCCAACTTGTCCGGCACGAGTTTAAATCCTGCTCGAAAACCGAAGTTGAATTCTCTCATTTAAATGTCAGTTATAACACACACGCACACACACAACCTCACACACATACACACACATATATATATATATATATATATATATATATATATATATATATATATATATATATATATATATATATATATATATATATATATATATATATATATTGCACACAATAATTATTTATATATATACTAACATATATAAATTTACGAATATTTACCACAAATATCATTTAATATCCAACTCACTATTCATTAGGAATAGCTTACACCCAAAGGGAATTGAAAATGATGAGCGCTTTATCCTCGGCAAGATTCGAACCGATGCCTACTTTAGAAACAACTATAAACAGTGATTTACACCACTGAGCCATCAAGAGAGGTGGTTCAGCCAATGGTTGTTTCTAAAGCAGGCATCGTTTCGAATCTCGCCGAGGATAAAACGCTCGTCATCTGTCATTCCCTTTGGGTTTAAGTAATTCCCTAGGTTTGGTGAATTGAAAGTATAAATCAAACGATATCTGTGGCTTATATATATATATATATATATATATATATATATATATATATATATATATATATATATATATAGTGTGTGTGTGTGTGTGCATGTATATAACTCATAATGACGTCTGTATAATGTCTGAAATTGTAACATTTATAAATATATATATATATATATATATATATATATATATATATATATATATATATATATATAGTGTGTGTGTGTGTGTGTGCGTGCTCCTAGCTCGTAATGACGTCTGTATCAAGGTGGAAGAAGAACAGGTGGAATCAAGGGCAGCTCGAGACGAGTCAGTGACGTCAAACGGAACCCAGAACTACTCACGGTCAAATATTACTGCAATGCATTTCTAGCCATAGGGCACTATTGCATTGTTTTATAGTTCAATGAGTTCATTATCAAGTAGTTATAATATGATAAAATGATATTTCCCTTTACAGAAGAAAATTTATTGTCATATAGTCTACTATAAATGAAATACTACCAGGATAAAATAATATATTACTTGAGTAAGAATAAGAAGAGAGAGAGAGAGAGAGAGAGAGAGAGAGAGAGAGAGAGAGAGAGAGAGAGAGAGAGAGAGAGAGAGAATCCTGTCGTGAGTTTTACTTAACCTAATTAAAGACCTAGGCCTATATCGATATATAATTTTATATATGCCTACTGAAAATCATGAAGGGTTTGGCCATAATATTAGGCCTACTTACTATAGTTAATTCACTTTAGCTAGATATATCTGCCTGAAGGGCTCCCCTAAAATGACCCCTATAATTGTCTACAAAAAAAAAAAAAGCTTTCTTTAGCAGCCAAGTTCAGGAAGGCCTTTTAAGAATATTTAAAATTTTCACTGTTAAAAATGCAATTACGAGGTTGTTGTTCGACTTCTTTAGTCTTTGGAACAAACTAACAATGTGCTTTCTTACTAATTACTCAAATGTTGGGATTCCTAAGGAAATAAAGTGGTTACTCATTCTAGAAAACCTTTCAATGCCCATAAGGTACCTGAAAGAGTCGTTATAGCTCACATGAAGTTTTCTATGCTTCTCCATACAGTTTAGCGCTAAAGGTATACAATATCAAGAAGTACCGAACGATTTAAATAATGAACTTTAGCATCCTTATAACACATTTGGAAATTTATTAACTACCTATTACCCTACAAACACTGACCTTGTTGCAGTGAGGCAATATGTTCATCATCATAAAGGTTATCACCGTGTTCATACCGAAGTATTGACAGGATTTAACGACTTTAATCTAGCTTTGTTGATAAAAATAGAAGGATCGCCAAAAGAGATCAAACTTCTGGGCTTTATGCAAAGAATTTTGAGTTTTTTAGGATTCACTGATAAGCAATGATCATCTACATATTTCACATTTTTGCCTGTAAGGGCCTGCAGTGCCTATGATGATGGCGCTAGAAGTATTATATGGCCTGCATGGATGTCGTTAACCCTTACATCACCTAAAGTGCAACCACCCTCTCTGCTTAGGATGTCTTTACCTCGGTCATCCATATATACAGCGAATAAAAAGAGCTGACAAAACACTACCCTGTCTAATATCACGCCTAGGTCTAAAAGACAACGAACGAACATTACTCCACATTACTCTAAATTCTTGTGTTGTGTAGCAGTATTATAGTATTGATTGATATAATATGAGAGGGCACATTTTTTTTCCTAAGATAGAAAATAGTCTCTCATGTCAGACCCGGTCTGAGTCTTTAGACATATCCACTGTACATTCAAAGACAGGAATGTTTTTGGCTGTATATAGTTCACAAATTTCCTTAAAAATTAAGAGATCCGTATCATTGCTATGTTTGGCATTATATGCAAATTGTTTGCCACATGTAATTAATGAGTGTTTGCATCGTTGCAGGATTACACAGTCCAGTAGCTTTGCGATGATCGAACAGTTGCCTTGCAAGGCCAGTTGGTCGATAATGGTTCATTTCACAGAGACTTAAGGTAATCCTTAACCAGGTTCAAAAGTTTAATTTCAGTTAAATTCTTAGTCACAAAATGATGTCTGGGCATAGATGTGAACAAGAATGATAAACGTTTAAAAAGAGTGGGATGGGTTTGTCGGAGGTGATCCTCAGTTTTTTCATGGCTTCCAGAACATCTTTAGAATGGTATGGTGGAATCTTTATCTTTTTACTCATTAATGAAGATATTTTTGGGTGATTTTTACCCTTCATGAAACAAGTGTAGTGGTCCCTCCAGTACTCAGCTAAGTTCACCTCAATACTCACTGGCAGTTTCCACGTCGTCCTCCTTAATTTGCGGATAATTTTCCATGGATTTTTCTTACTCAAATCCCATGCAATTTTATTCCTTTTTGTATCATTAATTGCATTCTTTCAATTCTTAAGCGCCTTTTAAAAATTTCGTTGGAACAAAAACATACCGTTATAAAAAAAAAAATAGCTGACCTTGGCGTTCCCATTTCCTTCCACAAAAGATACTTTTGTCTGGCTACGACGTGATAAGGCTTGACTTAGTCATTCCAGTTTGGAATTCCCAGACATTTATCAACACGCCTAATAGTTTTTGACAGCCAGTCTTTATCAAAATATTAACCACGTCAACCTCAAGTTTTTCAATTTGAAATTTATGATTAATGTACACACACACACACACACACACACACACACACACACACACACATATATATATATATATATATATATATATATATATATATATATATATATATATATATATATATATATATATATGTATATAGTGTGTGTGTGAGAGAGAGAATAGCTGAAACGAATATACTATTAATGTTTTATGCGCACTTTGGGTCTGTCAACAGGATGAATAGTTGTTATTGTCCTTCTTCCACACTAGTGTCCATCACTTACAGGCTATTTTTTGCAAGTGCCGTGTTCAGAGCTGTATAAGCTGGTAGTTGCTGTATGGGCTATCCAGCCCTCCTTCTGGAGGAATCACCTCTTCCAGTGTCGAGATAAATCAGGATAACTAAAGAGATGAGCCATTGTAGCTTTTACCAAAGAACTTTAGAATCCCTCCCTGCCTGCCTAACGCACCAACAATTGCACTATTTCCTTCAAAAGCACGTCTCTCCATCCAAAGCCTTCAGCGAAGGAGTTTATACTCATGTCCAGGATCAATGATATTCTTTTTCAAATAATATATATATATATATATAAATATATATATATATATATATATATATATATATATATATAAATATATATGTATATATATATATATATATATATATATATATATATATATATATATATATATATATATATATATATATATATATTTTATATAAATATATATGTATATATATATATATATATATATATATATATATATATACATATATATTTACTGTATATATTTATATATATGCATACATACATACATACATATAGTGAGAGCGTTAGGCTAACAACCTCACCACTAAAAGTTGTTGAGAAAGCCTTCTGGAGTTACCGTTCCCAAAAGAGAGAAAGGCAGATGGTGAATAAAACATAATGAATATCTTTACATTATACATGGGTATAATTATATACATTTATCAACTATTATTTATAAGTTTATATCAGCTGTGTTCATTTATTTGAAGATATGTATAATAAATCTTAAATATTTGTTGGGCTGAATGTCGTTTATAAGGTTCTGGGTATCGAGGCCGTATCTTTTCAAGGAGGCCCCTAATTGTAAAAAATGAAAGATTTTTAGCATTAATTATTCTGAAGACAAACTTTTCTGTTTTTCAAGTGACTCTTCTTCCTTCGGGTGTCAGCGCTGGTACGGTAATTTCAAACTCCTCGACAGGTGTCTGGATTCGTAATGGATTAGTTGGACTTACCTGTCCAGCAGAATAAAACTATCTCAGCGTTGGCACATGTAGGAAGGAAACTTAATCGAAGAATAGATATAATCAGTTGCATCCTTATATCTATCTATCTATCTATCTATCTATCTATCTATATATATATATATATATATATATATATATATATATATATATATATATATATATATATATATATATATATATGAATAGAATAAATTTATCAGATCACCGTCATTCATATAAAAGCGTTAAGCTGCAAATGTCCTTTAACATCAACCGCTCTGCCCGAAATAATATATTTTCATATATGTTACCCGAAGGGGAATTTTTAGTTATCAGCTTAAAAATTCCACTTCGGGTATCATAATGAAA
>NC_089788.1:33300767-33313267 GCF_040412425.1 Macrobrachium rosenbergii | reverse complement strand
TTTTTCTGTATTTCGCATTTCTTTGTTTTCTTCCTTCAGCCACCCCTTAGGGTATATGTGTTTACGAAGTCTAGATTAAGCCTAATTATTTTATTGTTAGCTTCAACCCTGTTATTCCAGTAAAATACCTAGGATTTAGGGTAAGCAAAATCAGGTTAAATCTCGATGCTTTTGTATGCCTCGCGTCCGAATGTTTGGAAGAACCGTTGCGTTTAAAATCAAATTCATCTCAAATATTCTTTGTTAAGGTTAATAACCCTTAACTGGCGACCTTTGGCTAATTAACGACTGTCTTTGAGGTTAACTTTTGGCTTCAAGTGGCAGGTTACGTGTAATCTTGGTTTGCAGGGCCGTAAAAAAATTACGTAAATTGAATAATACATGATCAACCAAGACCCTCACACGTAACAATATATATATATATATATATATATATATATATATATATATATATATATATATATATCAACAAGTGATACCAAGATCGTTCATAACCAATTCCTTGCTGAAATTAGAAGACCAACCCTTCGGTGAAATACAATGTGCCATATTGGAAAAACATATCAACATCAAAACATTGGAAACCAAAAAGAATTTTGAAGATCTCACGAGGAAAAGACGACATTTTGAAGCCTCAATACCACCAGATTGGAGAGATTCCCTACGTGAATATTGTCATGTGAAGATGAGGAATCAAGTGTATCGGAAACTGAAACGGAAACACGATAATAAAATGAAACTGTTGATTGAAAGAAGCCCTTGGACCAACAACGCCAATCATGAATGTCGTCAACTTATCAAACAAACAGCTGGATAGAAATGTAACTAGTGCCTTAGGCTACGGTTTAAACTTTGCTTTATCTCTGGCGGAAGGAACAGTGTGGAAATAACTAAAGGACTGTGTAATTTGGAAAAATATAGTGATTTAACGAATGAAGAAGTGAACATGGTTAAGGGAGTGATTTATGGAAGTATGAAAAAATCAGACACCACAAACGTCCCCAAAAGATTTATGGTTGCTATTAATGAACTGAAAAAAGATAAAGATATACACATGACAAAAGCAGATAAATCAGGCGCCCTTGTAATTTTAAATAAAAGTGAATATATAGAAAAAATGCAAAATCTTTTAGGTGATGATAACACATATAAAGAATTAAATAAGAACCCGATAGACAATGTGAATAGTGGTTTCAATAAGAAAGTGAAAAACCTGTTAAAAGGTAACGAAAGCCTTATAAAGAAGTTGTGTGTGACCTCTCCATCGCTACCATACATGTATGGTACAATAAAAACTCACAAAGCAAACTTTCCTGCCAGGCCAATTATCAGTTCAGTTGGTTCCGCATCATACAAGCTAAAGCGAAGTACTTAGTAGATATTCTCAACCCATTAGTAGGTACCATCTCAAATGCAAATATCAAGAATAATGTGGACCTGATAAATAAACTAAATAGTGTAGAGATTAATAGTGAATCCAGGCTTGTAAGTTTTGATGTTGTATCACTATTCACAAAGGTGCAATAGATGATCTGATGGCGTTTTTATCTGAATTGTTAGAGAACACACAGCTGGATATCCCATTTTCTAAAAGTACTTTAATTGAAATCTGATTAAATTATGTGTAAAAGATTGTAAATTTGAATTTAATGGTAAATTTTACTCACAAAATTTTGGTATGGCAATGGGAAACCCTCTATCCCCAGTGTTAAATAACTTATATATGGAATTTTTGAAAAGAAGATATTAAACAACATAATCCCACGTAATGTAACATGGTTTAGGTATGTTGACGACATAATTTGTGTATGGCCAGGAACCAAGATGTAAAAAACTTTTTTTTTCTAAGTTAAATCAATTAGTACCATCAATTAAATTCACGATGGAAATGGAAAATGATGGGTGCTTACCGTTTCTGGATGTCCTCATACGAAGAAATAGTAGTGGGTTTAAATATAGTGTGTATAGAAAACCCACTAATATTTCTTTCCTATGTGCATTTCTATTCTGGACAAAGCAATAAGGTTAAAAAGTCAGTGTTTTCATCTATGTTTTTAAGAGCATTACGGGTATGTAGCCCTGAATATATTGATGATGAAATAGATAAGATTAGGAATGCAGGCAAAAAAATTGAAATATCCTGATAGTGTATTAAACAGTGCATTTGAAGCGGCAAAAAGACTATGTATCAAAACCAGAAAGAACCTTACAAACACAAAAAAATTTGCTTGTTCTGCCTTATAATAATAGTATGAAAGATATCCTCATCTTCTTAAGAATTTTGGTGTTAATGTCGCATTTAAGAACAATACAACAATGAAAAATGTACTTATCAAGAACTCCCCAGACAATATTAAAGGATGTGTATATAAAATTCCGTGTAAGTCTTGTGACAACTTTTATATTGGCCAAACCGGGAAAGCACTGGAAAAAGAATTGAACAACATAAGAAATGTGTGAGATATGCAAAGGAACAGTGGTATATTTGTACATGTTAGTGAGAACAATCATGCTATCAACTGGGAAGGGGCAAAAGGATTGTATATTCTAATAATGCACTGGAAAGGAACATCATTGAATCTAGCTTCATAAAAGAAAGTTACAACCATAATATGAATATCAGTCAAGGGATGTATAAACTTGATCCTTTAATATCAAAAGAAATTTGTAAATTGTTTAAACTTTAAGGTAGGCAGTAGAGATATATGAAAATAGGATTATCATATTTGTAAACACAGTACGAGGGTAGTAATGTTAATGAGTTTCCAAACTCCGCCTCCATGACACCTGTCAGGTGTGGATCTGAGGTGGGGTATGGTCTGTTTATCAGCAATGTCCCCTGAGAGTCTATTGTGATTTTTAGCCAAATGAGTTTTAAAGGCCACTCCTACCTCGACACCGGCCTGAGTGGGGATATGGAGTCTCTAACGGTTGTGTATGTTCGTCAGTACTGTTCTTGTAGTATATATATTTGTGACTTCTCACACTCTGTATCAGTCCTTCGTCAATGGCTTGGAAATAAAGTCGAAACCGGTCAGGACCTATACCCCGTTTCTTATTTTTCACCTGTGGTAATGTGTGATAAATGAATCACGTACAAAAGTGATAATAATCATATATATATATATATATATATATATATATATATATATATATATATATATATATATATATATATATATATATATATATATATATATATATATATATATATATATATATATATATATATATATATATAAATATATATATATATATATATATATATATATATATATATGTATATATACATATATATGTACATATATACATATATATATATATATATATATATATATATATATATATATATATATATATATATATATATATATATATATATATTTTTTGTGGTTTTCATTTGGATCTTAGGCTTAGTAGTGGCAAGAGTAACCAAAATGTGAAGAAATCGAGAAGTTAAGAATTAATTAAGGTTGTTTACAATTATATATATATATATATATATATATATATATATATATATATATATGTGTGTGTGTGTGTGTGTGTGTGTGTGTGTGTGTGCGTGTAATTGAAATACTCACAATGCCCTCTTAACTTCAAATTATTCACACTTTTGATTACACTTGTTACTGCGAAGCCTTAGATCCATATGCAAAAATATGAAGTCAATTCTGACGCCCTGTAGAAGGATTCGAACCCACAGCCCTAGAATCAGCGCAAGGTCACATGATCAGGTCGGCAACATAACTCATGCTAATACTCGGGATGTGGGTTCGAATCCTGCAACAGACATCAGAACTGACCTCATATTTCTTGAATATAGATCTAAGACTTTGTAGTGACAAGCATATCCAAAAGTACAAAGAATTCAAAATGTTAAGAGAGCATTGTTATTATTGCAATTACATAAGTATCTGGTGAAAAGTGACCAGTAGGCTCTTTATATATATATATATATATATATATATATATATATATATATATATATATATATATATATATATATATATATATATATATATATATATATATATATATATATATATATATATATATATATATATTTTATATATATATATATATATATATATATATATATATATATATATATATATATATAGTCACATGGGTCATTTGGCTGATGAGTTCAATTATTAATTTTAAGAATTTATATTTCCTTGCTTAACCTAAGGCCCACATAATCCTATCAGTTAAGGCTGAAAGTTACCTAAAAAAAAGACAGATAATTTAACATAACCGAGGTAGGTCGCCAGTTGAGACTAGATTACTGCATATAGTGATTTATTCTGAACACATGAACTAAATCAACAACATTATTCAAACAGCTAGTTCAAGAAAGAAAAATATTAACTGATTTCTTTCGGGAGTTAACAACAGCTCCGACTTTGCCCCCACTTCGGACACAAGATATTTCAACATAAAGGGGTGAATAACACAACGGCTCGGGGACTTTTGTGACGCATCTGTAAAGCAATTGTAAGCATGAGAATTGAGGATCTTGGTATCAAGGATGCTAATTCTTCTCCAAACAAGATTGTGGCCAGGTCCAAGACGTGCACAATTCTGGAAGAGACGTATCCAGATAACATTCCATTTTCAAAAGAACTCTCACTTGTCATTAATTGACTGCAAGGGATGAATCTTAGATCAAGAATATTACTTTAACACCATGGAGAATAAATTAGGCAATTCCACTAGGCAACAATAATTGTACTTAATATATTTGACTTCATATGGTTTTACTAAGATTTGCTTAGTGACTGTTTAAGAGAGAGAAACTTGAAACATTAAAATAAGAGTTTAAGATGAAGGGAAAGAGAACTAGGTGTAATTGTCACCTTCAGACTTACTGCCGGATTAGATAATGCAGTGATCTATTGCATTAAAAGTCTTTGGTCCGAGGGGATAGCAATTCTTCTCACAAATTCGAGACTGAGACAAAAGTCAAGTGGGCTCCCCGAAACACCTCCAGTGCCATCGGGTATTACTCTGCATCTGACCTTTGAAGCTTTGGGGAGCTTGGGTTGCCACTGGTCTCAGCTCCTCCCACAAGCCAACTTGCTGTGGGGCCAGATATCGACTGTAGAATGACAAAAAACTCGCCAGTACAAAGGCTATAGAAAAGTGAGTTTAAGGTACAATCTAGCAAAACCTCTCCTGTCTGATATGCCTTTAAACTAAAATTACTACCCCTTTTGACAGTTGGGCATTGGTCACAACTCCTGCTCGCTTGCTTTCCTACATGTATGCCCTCTTGCTTTAACAAAGAGGGGGGAGCTTTTTTATATTTCTATTAAAAGAAGGTAGGAAGGTCAACTGCTATTTCAGATATTTATAATATATATATATATATATATATATATATATATATATATATATATATATATATATATATATATATATATATATATATATATATATATATATATATATATATATATATATATATATATATATATATATATATATATATATATATTTATATATATATGTGTGAATATCTCAGGAAAATGACAGGCAGAAGTTCAGTACCAAGTGCTTTCAAGTGTTGTTTACTCACGCATCACCAGGGCACAAATGAGACAGTTGAAAAGAAGGTTACAAGGTAAACAAAAAGAACAAGGATACCAGATGGTTAATTGTCAAAGGGTAATAAACAAATAGATAATCCAGGATAATCCGGGATCATACAGTCACAGACTAAAACCATATGCTTAACCATAAGAGATACAGAATCTTACCCATTCAAAATCCAGAAACATGTATGAAACTAAATACCGGTTTTGTTGCTTGTATTTATCAGCAACTTTTTTAATTGTGAAGGCATCAAGTTTAAACAAACCAAGACTTAAATTTAGAACACATCCATTATTTGACTTGATAAAACAAGATTCAATATTTCTCTTAACTGTGTCTTTACACGGGACTACAGATCTTGCTTCACTCCAGTTAATAGGATGATCTGAATCTCTCATATGTACGAATAATGCATTCGATATTTGGCCAATTCCCACAGAATATTGATGTTGTTTGATTCGTTGTGAAAGTGATTTTCCAGTTTGTCCGTAATATATTTTTCAAATTTTTACAAGGAATTTCATAGATGCAGCCAGAAACATCTTTAGGAGAACTTTTTATTACTAAACTCTTAACATCAAAATTACTGAAAACAACATTTATTATGAAAAGCTTTAAAATTCTAGGAATTTCTAAAAACCTTTCATCATTCTGTAATTTGAGAATATTATGCTTACTAAGTTCAAGATTGTTATTAGTTAAATAAACTGTTTTCCTGGCTCTTTTCCATGCTACGTCTACAAAAATCCTTGGGTATTTAAGTTTCAAAGCAATATCATAAATAGTTTTAATCTCAGCGTCAATGAACTGCAGGCCACAAACGCGCAAAGCCCTTAAGAACATCCAAGGAAATCAGAGGTTTTTACATTCTGATGATGATTGGAATAATAATGAACATAAGAGGCATTGTTAGTTGATTTTCGGAAGACTGAAAAGGTGAAATTTCTATCATGTCTATGGACAGTTACATCAAAATGATTCAAATTACAATTTTTTTCTTCCTCTACGGTAAATTTTGTAGATGCGACTAAATTATTTAGCTTAATCAAAAATTCCTGGAGATTTTCGTGAACTGGCCAGATAGAGAAAATACCATCCACATACCTAAAACAATATAACTTTTTGGGGGGCAAAATTCTTGGTAAGAATTTTGTCTGAAAAAATCCATGTAAATATTGCTAAGGACAGGAGAAAAGGGATTACCCATAACCATGTCGAACTTTTGTACAAAATATTCACCATTAAAACAAAATTTATTATCTTTGATGCAGAACCTTATAAGATCAATGAGGTTTGCTACAGTTAAAGGAATATCATAACTTTCTAATTCTTCCTCCAAAATTTCAAGTAAATCATCTGCCGGCACTTTTGTAAATAAAGAGACGACATCGAAACTAACTATAGTAAAACAAAAATTCAAATTCAAACTATTCAATTTTTTATAAAGTCGACATTGTTTTTAAAATTCGTGTTAGAGATTTTTCCTACCAAAGATGTAAGAATTTTTACAAGCCATTTAGATAAATTATATGAAACTGAACCTACCGAACTAATGATTGGTCTAATAGGGTTATTGATTTGTGTCTTGACTACACCATAGAGGTATGGTAGGGAGGAGCACTGAGATGTAGATTGCTTAATTAAATGGTCAGAGCCCTTTTAAATGGATTTAATTTGTTTTCTAAAATGAGAGTTCACTGCCTGTAGAGGATCAGACCTCAGTTTCGTGTAAGTTTCACTATCATCCAATGATGCCATTATTTTATTTATTTTACTCATTATTACCACTGTATTAGACTTATCTGCCTTTGTTACTTGCAATGTTTCGTCTTTTTTAAAGTTTTTACAGGCCTGGAGAAATCTTAAGGGAACACTGGGGAAGAGGGCTTGGCCATAGCACCATACACAATACATTTACAAATATCGACGTCCTCAGGACATAAATTATGACTAAATTTTTCTAAATAACAAAGTGATTTTGAAATATCGACATAGTCCAGGTTACCGTCAGAAATACCAAAGCTTAATCCATATCCCAAAGCCGCTGTTGTAGCACTATCCACCTGTTTGTCTGATAAATTAACCATAAAGCTCATGTTGGCATGTATCTGGTAAGCATTCTGTGGAAATTGCTTATGACGCCGAAGATCCTTGATGGTAGTGCTAACGAGCGGGTGGTCTTCTTCTACATGGATAACTGTACAAGGCCCCTGATTGTTTTACATTAGGCAAGGGGCTTATTCAAACAATCATGTTGATGGAAGGTTTATTGTGAACACGGATTACTGTTGTATTGTTGTGTGAATTAAGTTGACGTTAGCTAGGTTTAGATTTTAGTGTTAAGGAACTTACAATCTTTTATATTATCATCATGTGCAAAGTCTAGCACTAGTGTAATGATGAGTGGGAGCAGTATTCTCCCCTATTCTTGAAACTTTCTCTCAATCTCGATTAACCGTGAGATTAACTGTTTTCAGATATGGTGTGCTAAGGTCCTGATAGGTGTTTTATATGCCTCTCTCTTTTTCTAATCAGTGTTTCTTTCCTTTCCTGGGCTATTTAAATTGTTAATAAATATATTTAGTAAAATGATATTTCACTTTTCAATTTTCCTCTTCTAGTTGCCTAAAGCTCAAGTTTATATACAAATATGTGTAAAGGTGGGAAGCGATGGGCGCTTTGCTCTGAGTTGTGTATCATGCTCTCATGTAGCCCCTGGGTCAGTTGTTTCAAGTCTAATATGAATTTTTTATTGCGCTTTTGATCTTTTTGTGTGATTCTTACTCGAACTGATAATCCGTTGCTTTTAAGCCATTTTTTACGTGGTTTTAGCAGAGCCTGTGACAAGTGATAGGGAGAGTATGATAATTTAAATAGAGTCTTTAAGGGCTTATAACAATATATATATATATATATATATATATATATATATATATATATATATATATATATATATATATATGAAATCATAACACACAATCACGTGTGAACAGAAATAAATTTCTGATCATCAGGATCGTCTCTCAGGTGTGTGTCAAAAGTTGGAACCTGAGAGCAACTGCACCTGAATTACCTGGGCAAGCTAACTGCTTGCATACCAGCGAGTTTTCCCAACTTCCCGACTTATAGACAACATTTCATTCGATTATCCCTTGAGTGAATAAGATATATATCATGTGGAACAGAAATAAAATTTCTGATATCATCGAACCCAGGTCTCTCATTATAGGTAATATTGCTCTCATTCCAACTACTTGTATATGGATATATATATATATATATATATATATATATATATATATATATATATATATATATATATATATATATATATATACTATATATATACTATATATGTGTGTGTGTGTGTGTGTGTGTGTGTAATTTCTTACAGCCTTTAATCCGTTATTAATTTAGGTAGGCCGTGTCTGATAGAGGGAGGTATGCTGGATGATACTGAAGGGGAAAAGATAGTAGATTTTGAAAGAGGACGAAGAATAAAGAGGAAGAGATGTGGAGGAGGATGGTACAAGGAGGAGGAGGCAGGTGGTTGAAGGAAGGTCTCCTTAGCCAATGATATCGGATGACGACATTTGAGGAGGTTATTTAGAATTGCAGGTTTGTCTGTTGAAAGAATAAATAAGGACCCCCTATGGTGGGGTGGCCCCGGATGCCAAGCAAATTGGCAATTTGCTCAGGGCAAATTGCAAAGTCGGGTTTGGCAGAGATGCAATATCTTCATTCCACTGAGATATACATCAAGAAATCTCTTTTCCCAGGATGTTGTGATGAGAATGAGGCCACGGTATGAGAAACAGACGCTCAGACGACACGCTCACAGAAATACAGGAACGCTGATATATATACAGTATGTGTATATATATATATATATATATATATATATATATATATATATATATATATATATATATATATATATATATATAAACATATATATATATATATATATATATATATGTATATATATATATATATATATATATATATATATATATATATGTATGTATATGTGTATGTGTGTGTGGATATATATATATACAGTATATATATTTATACATATATATATGTATGTATATGTATATATATGTGTGTGTATGTATGTGTGTTTGGATATATATATATATATATATATATATATATATATATATATATATATATATATATATATATATATATATATATATATATACTGTATATATAATATACAGGAGACAGATATATATTATATATATATACAAAATGAGACAGAATTTTTTGCAACCTACTAAAATGTTAAGTCCAGAACCTATCAGAGAGTAGAGAGGCCAGAGAGAGAGAGAGAGAGAGAGAGAGAGAGAGAGAGAGAGAGAGAGAGAGAGAGACAACTGTTGAAGGAGAAGAACCTGGTACAGGTCGTTTTTAACTCAGATGTGTTTCAATGTATTTTACGGAGCAATGATCACACATATTTTTCACTTTTTCATTCCCCTACACCCACTTGTGGCCCACAAAAGTCGACTAGTAGCCAGGTACATAATATCTGGACTACCAAGGAATGCATCTAATGTAGATAGAACGTGCCTACTTCGGTTGTGAGCTCAGAGTCCCACAATTTGTACGGTAGCATTAGAGGAAACGAACGGACACAAATTCGACACAGAATTATACTTTGTCATCAGATTCACTGGCACACGGAAATTGATGGAGAGAGAGAGAGAGAGAGAGAGAGAGAGAGAGAGAGAGAGAGAGAGAGAGAGAGAGAGAGAGATGTTACTGAAAAAACATTTTTTCAAGAAAATGTTTATTGTATGCTCCATACTTAGATTTGGTTTCAACTGTTCAATATAAAAAAAATGACGAAGGTTTTACAAAGTATGGCTAAGATCATTGTAAAATCTCTCTCTCTTTTATATATATATATATATATATATATATATATATATATATATATATATATATATATATATATATATACATAGATATATATATATATATATATATATATATATATATATATATATAGAGAGAGAGAGAGAGAGAGAGAGAGAGAGAGAGAGAGAGGATATCAATAATCTTTTCGTAACTCAGTAACTCAAGCATGATGTACATGCTTTGTCATTTCATCGTTTTCCTTATTTATTGTCTTCCGTGGGGTTGACAACCTGTGGCTCTCTCTCTCTCTCTCTCTCTCTCTCTCTCTCTCTCTCTCTCTAACACAGTCAGAGCATAAAAGCTCCACTCCGTTGCTAATTTACTGATTTTTTGCTTTCTAACAAGGCGATAAATTGCCCATCTCTCTCTCTCTCTCTCTCTCTCTCTCTCTCTCTCTCTCTCTCTCCCCTGTGAAATTCTGTCGTAGCACAAGCTCAGCGTCCCATGTTCCCCTTAATCTTGAAAACGAAATGACAATTTCGCCATGCAATCAGGAGTAAATTGAAGGGCCAGTTTGTCCTTAAAGTAAAGGGAATGTTGTGATTATAAGCGTAATGACAACGCACGTAGGTTCCCTGACGAGAAAGGACTGGGTTAAAAAAAAAACGACAATATTCATTTCCTTCTGCAAGGTAATGCTTCATTTGCTCGAATCAAATGAGATACGGCGTCAAAGATAGGTCGAAATGAATGTTGCGTCACTGATCTCAGATACGAGTACCTGGCGAAGAAAAGGTGGAGGGAACCGAAACTGATGCAAGGGTCTTTCGCATCGAAGGTCATTGCCTTGTGAATAAGACAAGTCGTCTGTTGCTACATTCGTAATTATAAAATAAAGTAGAGGAAAGGTGGATTGAGCAGCCTTGTGCCTTAACAAAATGGAAGGGCTACTGGATTTCTCTTGATTACATGTCGGGTGAATAAATGAAGGAGCAGCCACGCGGTATACTAAAACATATGGGTTCACAGATTCATAATTATCAACTCATAAAAGTAAAAGTGGAGACGGCAGCCATCCATAAAACGAAACGTAAAGGGTTGCCTGTACCATGATGACTGATATTACACCCACACACACACACACACTCACACACACACACACACACACACACACACACACACACACATATATATATATATATATATATATATATATATATATATATATATATATATATATATATATATATATATATATATATATATATATATATATATATATATATATAATTGTAATAAAGTCAATTATTGTCAATTGTATTATCATAGTTCTTTTACCTTATCAGAGCAGCTAGTGCAAGGAGGGTAGAGTTCCGTAGAGCTCACACACACACATATATATATTTATATATACATATATATATATATATATATATATATATATATATATATATATATATATATATATATATACAAGGACAGGTTTTCTTTTGAATCACTTTCAATGAAGACAACTGACTTGGCGCCATTCTGAATGATCTTGCAGGAGTCTCCGTATCGTATAAGACATCGTCCTTTACTCAGGGTTCACTTTCTTTTGAAAGTACGGACTTTTTTCTCCCATTTATTGTTCTTGCGATGAAAGTGGTTTCGCCAGCCTATAGCATTATTCAAGACTCGTAAGTTTCTTCTGAGACTTACTATCTTATGCGCCATCTTGCCGGAAATGTGCTTCTCCGGATCAAAGCAGACAACAGATATCATGTTGGTCGAGGGATTAAAGAATGAAACGGGTTCAAGTGTATAATAAAATTCCGCCGAACTCTTTAGAAATAATTTATAAGAATTTGGACAACCAATGACAATTAAGAAAACGGTGAAGGATTGGATCCTTATTTCAACTATCGACTAAACGTTGGATCTGCCTACAAGAGCGAACGTCACCACCTACCACAAAAAGTTTATTGAGGTATAACACCTCACCGAAGACGCTTCTTTAGACTGCAGCAAGCTCTTACTCAGTAGCA
>NC_089788.1:33285767-33295767 GCF_040412425.1 Macrobrachium rosenbergii | reverse complement strand
CTCTTCTTTCCCCTTTTCGTTTCTAGTTCAAACGCCAACTTACGTAAAGACTTTCTTGGTCTACCCACTGCCTCAGCTATGATGTCTTTTGACTCCTGAGAAAGGACTTCAGGCCTTCCAAGATTCTCACTCTTTTTGCAATGACAGTCATATGGATTTTTGTTCCAGTTTCTTTTAACAAAGGATTCATCTCATTTAATGTATTTAGCTATCTAGGAACGTGAAATGAAGGATGTGCCAGCATTCTTGGCTTCTTTGAAGGTTACAGCCCGGATTTGGTCAATCCATCTGATTTCCTCCGAGTCGTTAGCCATGGCTGTATCTAACTGCGTCACTCAGTCTGAAAATACAAGAAATGTAAAATGAAAAATAGCTTAATAGAAACTTAAAATAATGTACTTGGAGATAGGCTATAGTAGAAAACTTCATAACTTTCCATTTGTTCTGTGGAGGGGGGTCTCTAATTTTGAAACACCCGGTATATATATAAATATATATATATATATATATATATATATAAATATATATATATATATATATATATATATATATATATATATATATATATATATATATATATATGTGTGTGTGTGTGTGTGTGTGTGTGTGTGTGCGTGTATATATATTATTATAACTTACAAGAAGTTGCTGCACAGTGCACCTCCCCTAACTAATTTGCCCTTTGTTCATTGAGAATAGAGTCGCCGCCGCATGGCCGATTGTAGTTGACCTAGATATCAGAGCAAAGTTATCAACATTTTGATCTGTTCTTCTTTCACCTGGAACAGATATTGAGATGACACGGATAAGAAAGGGCAAAGAGAGGAGACTGAATGCCGCTCCCTAAGCAGCTTAGCCCAACTAAGCTGCTTAAAACAACCTTTCTAAAGGCAAATTAAGCTGCCTTAATTGTCTTTATCCACAGGAAACCTGGGAAGAGGCAACCGATCTCTGACCACCTGACAAATGACACATCGTTTGCACACGGCCCAGCTATCAGGAGACGTTTGCACATGGGCACGACACGGCCGCAGTCCTTAAAAGGTAAAGACGGCAGTAGGCAGGGAGGCAGTTGGTCGTGTGAGCAGGAGACGTGCAGAAGATGGCCGGTAGCCACACACGCGGGCGAGTGATACTTTTGCTGAGAGACCATTCTTCCCCCCGACCCGACTCCAGTCATCCTCGAGGGACAGCGTGCATCGTCAGTGTGATCGTTCCTCGTCATCCTTCGCCAGAGACCCGCTTCCCCTAAGGTAAAATGCGAGTAAAGACTTTTCAGTCACGACAATTTGCCCTTTAGAAAGTTCAGAGTGCCAGTATTTCACCTCTGTCCTTGTGCCAGTTTATCCAGGGCCATTTTCAATGTCCTGTGTTCAAGTGTAAAGTGGCCATTCATTCCTCGAGCCCTTGGCACCCTCAGTTCAGACTCGAGACATATTCTGTGTTAAATTGTTCCTTTACTGGCGTGTAATGTGTAAATCTCTCTTGCAGATGGACCTATTTGCAGTGGACTCATCTTGGACTGTGCCTTGCCATTAGTCAAGACTCCAGTAGAAGGATCTTCAGGCGTTGCAAGCCCTTTAACAATTTACTTACCCCTTTTTTCTCTTCTAATGTTTTCTTTTGTAAATATAATTCCTTAATTTATCCCAAGTGTTTGCGTAACATTTCCTGATGAAATAGAGTCTTCAGCTAGTAAAATCCCCCTTTTCTTTTTGTTTTTACGATTTCCCTTTACGTAAGTCAGAACTCCAAGCCCAATAAAATAAAGTTTCCGTTGCCGGCCTGTAAAAATACCATAAACCCAGGGAAATACGTAAAAAAAAAAAAAAAAAAATATATATATATATATATATATATATATATATATATATATATATATATATATATATATATATATATGTGTGTGTGTGTGTGTGTGTGTGTGTGTGTGTGTGTGTGCACGTATGTGTGATATATTGTATTATATATGTTTGTGTACGGTATTTGCATTGTATTTATTGTTTTATGGAAGGCTTGTCTCTCCTGTCACCACATCTCCAAAGCCGGAAAAGGAGTATGGTAGAAAAAAGTGCTTGAGAAAATGTCTGTAGTTCTTTCCCAGACAAATCTTTTTCATCTTGTATTTCTGCTTCTTTTAAACAACATCCCTCCTCCCTCTGGACCGAGCAATCAAGCAAACCTTTCGATTGCAGCCAATTCAGCTCTGACCAATCAACCTTTCAAGGCTGCAAATTCGTTGCAAATCCCTCAGAAAAACAGCAACAACAACAGCAGCAGCAAGAACCCACAACTGCAAAGACCAGTGAAGGGTTCGTTTAGTTTATTGGACTTAAGTGTAATCTCATCGGGACTTAGAGTTCATCAAAGAGAGAGGATTAGCTAAGAACTCGTTCGAGTTTTCTTCTATGATTTTTGGAGCTGAAATACATCGGCTGATACTCTGAAGTTGATTAACAAATAGATCTCTCTCTCTCTCTCTCTCTCTTGTTTTCTTTTCACCTGGTACTTGTGTGTGTGTGTGCCGTGTGTGTTTTTGTCTTGTGTTAATGCTTTCCCATTTTTATTATGGTAAATTGAATGCATTTCATCCTCTGTGGTTATATATATATATATATATATATATATATATATATATATATATATATATATATATATATATATATATATATATATATATATATATATATATATACAATATATACTGTATATGAAGGATGTGGCAGCCCCACCGCCTACCTTTTGGAAGATGCAACCAGGCAAAGTAAATTCCATAGCTGTGTAGTGCTAGTGCATGGCTTCCTTTTGCTAGGTTCATGGATCAGTCCCTACATGCTATCCAACAGTCAACCCAGCTGCTAATGCATGCTAGAGAATGCTTGAGTGAAGAAAGGAGCATGGAGCCGACAGTCTCATCCTTAAAGGCTTGCTGAGAAACGAAAAGACCTTGCAGTAGTCATTGATTTCACTGTCATGGAGTTTTGTATCTTATGTGAATATGTGAATGTAATCCATATTATCTAAACGCAGTGTAGAAATCCTTCCAATTACCGGATAGCTTCTACCCGGAATGCAACTTCCCCTACCCATTCCCCCCGACGACTCCTATCCCCACCTGTAGCCGGCTAATAAGCATGAGTTCCCTCCCCACCTACCTCCACAGAACTGACGTCACTCTTTTTTTTTTTTTTAAATCGAGGTGCATTGTTCCGCGAGTTCTTTTGTGTTCTGATGTACATGCCTCGTGAGATATTTTTTGTTGTTCTTGTTTTTGTTGTTGCTGCTGCTGCTGTTGTTTTTGTAGGGGAGGAGAAAGGAGGGTCGGGTGTCTTTGTTTTGTTCGCGCGTCTCGTTTCCTATCGATTTCTGAGAGATGCTCAGTTTATTCTTCAAGAATGTGATGATTTAGAATAATGTTTTATTATTATTATTATTATTATTATTATTATTATTATTATTATTATTATTATTATTATTATTATTATTATTATTATTAGGCAAAAGACTTATTATAAATTCTACTTTTCATCTCATTTATTATTAAAATAAAAAAGAAATTGTTTTCCTAGTATGTCTTCTTCTTCTTCTTCTTCTTCTTCTTCTTCTTCTTCTTCTTCTTATTATTATTATTATTATTATTATTATTATTATTATATTATTATTATTATTATTATTGGAGAAAAATTTGGAAAAACTCCATTTATGTACTTGTTTTCAACAATTAGATTACTGACCAATTAGTTTTTTGGGAAGGAGCGCGAACCATGCAAGTGGGAAACATAAGTAGACTTTACCCGACTCAGGTAATCCAAATGAGGCGATAAGACAGCCCTCTGAAAGAGGAATAGTCGTACGAATAAAAGAAAGCAATTTGAGGCACAGGCTGTGTAGCTGAACAGCTGATGCACAGTCGATTAATATTGGGACAGCTAATTTCAGCAAGAGGTTGTACGAAGGGTCTTCAAGATAAACGCACTTGAATATCTTTTTCTTTTATTTATGAGATGTGATGGTACAGACGAAATTAGCTATAATTTTCGGATCTCTCCTAGAGGATGACCCGAAAGGTTTTAACCCGGTATGTATCCACCTTTGCGGCGTGTTTAGTGCAAGCCCGTTGGGGATTACGGTAAAAACATAAACAAAAGACTGTAAATATCATAAAGATAGTGACCCCCAAGAAATATTAGTCCTAAATAACGACCCCCGAAAACCCTTGGGACTCACTATCTAGGAAAGACCCTAATTTTCTTCAATTTGATTAGCTAACTTTAAAAAAAAATATTTCAGTTCTACAGAGACTGAAAATTAGAATTCATTTTGGTTTGACAAAAGAATTCCTATGAAAATCAAAACATACGAAAAGCACATAATTTTAGATACCCACTAATTCCTTTTTTGCTAAACACAGAAACGGAAAAGAACTGATGAGACAGAAACGGCGAAGGGGGACACTGACAAGGCCTCCATCCCCCTGGGATGGGGATTACCTCGTCGAGGCCCTCTCCTCTTTCTATGTGATTGGATGATGTGCATTTGGAGAGAGAGAGAGAGAGAGAGAGAGAGAGAAGGGGGAGAGAGAGAGGGGGGAGAGAGAGAGAGAGAAGGGGAGAGGGGGAGAGAGAGAGGGGAGAGGGAGAGAAGGGGGAGAGAGAGAGAGAGGGAGAGAGAAGGGAGAGAGACAGAGAGAGAGAGGAAGAGAGGAGAGAGGGAGAGAAGGGCTTAGAAACGATTTAAGTAATGACTAATTTGAAGCACAGTAATTACGGTACAAGCGAAAAAGCAACGACTGAACGAACAGCACAACCCTTAAACAGAGTTTTAGTGAATTTGCAGCAAAACGAACAAATTTGTTAGAAATAAATACCAAAGGGTGGACCATACCTACCTTGGGAACCCCCTTTCCCTACGCCATCCAGACCCCCGCCTCTCCGTTACCCGCACCCTAGATATAATTTCGGCGGGTATCTGTTGCCTAAGGAATTTTGATTAAAACTTCGGCGTTGTGTTCAAAAGTTGTTTCGTAATCAAAGGAAAGGGAGGAACAACACTAAATTAATTAAACGGTTTCGTATTTGTGTCTGTGTGTTCTACATTATTGTGCTGATAAGTTTTCGCAATGCTCTCTCTCTCTCTCTCTCTCTCTCTCTCTTGTGCTCAACGTCAACGTGTTCTATCCAACTATCAGTTTTAACGCTCAGCCTTATTGTACTAATGATCTGTCTTTATGCTGTTTGTGTGAGCTGTGTTTGTGTGCTAAACAAGGAACCAAATTAATAAAAAGAGACAGGAACAATTAGGATAAAAAATGGAGAGAGAGAGAGAGAGAGAGAGAGAGAGAGAGAGAGAGTTTAAAGTGTAAGTTAAAAAGGAGAAAACTTATAAAAAAAAAATCCGGACTAAACATCGAACAGGAGTGAGGTTTTTCCCACCAATCAAAAGTTTCCTCAGAAGTGAAGTTTTCCCGAGGGCAAACGGACGTAAAATTCAATCCAACTCAGCCGGGAAAACGGATAAGAAAAATATATTAGATAAAAAAAGAGAAGATCAAGGAGATGTACATTCTTGTTTGATAAGTGTAGAATGGAGTGAAATATAATAAAAAAATATAATATTTTTTAAAACACGCTTTTATTAAAATGCACTAAAAAGTGAAAAATAAATTTTTTGAGATACCAGGATTTTCTTATAATTAATCATTTTCACAAAAGTAAAAGCGTGGACGCCAAACATGGAAGGAAATGCTACAAGAAATAAGAAAATATATTTCTTTTCCTGTAGCATTTCCTGCCATGTTTGGGGAACACGCTTGTATTTTTGTAGACATGATTAATTGTAAGAAAATCCTGTTGTCTCAAAAAATTCATTTTTCACTTTTCAGTGAATTTTAATAAATGTGTTTTAAATAAGATTTTATATTATTTTATTTTATACTTTTTAGTTTTGACATAAATTGTAAGCGATTTATGATTGTAGCTAACGAAACTGATATCCTGTTAAGCCAAAGAAGGTTTGAAAAATCCATTGTTATTTACCGAGTCAAAAAAAACGGAAAATTCCGAAGAGTTTCATACAAACCCTGAAATACTGGGAGAGGTCACTGTAGGGTCACTAGAGGTCACTGCTGACCTATTGATCATGTAATCACCGGGACTGAGTAACCATGCAAAATTTCAAGTCCACCGGACGAAGGGAACAGGTCGAAAATTGAGTTACAAGATTTGACCAAGACAAACTAACAAATAAACAGCCAAAAAGCAAGCTGAATAATATAAAAAGTAAATAAAAGCCTATAAAAAGCAAACAGTCCGTGATATCCAGGGATGAAAAGCAGTACTCGAACTTAATCCTTCCTTATAGATCTAGTTGGAACTGGGCTGATATATATATATATATATATATATATATATATATATATATATATATATATATATATATATATATATATATATATATATATATTTATATATATATATATATATATATATATATATATATATATATATATATATGTGTGTGTGTGCGCGTGTGTGTATATATATACAAAAATATATTGTCTTGTTTGGATGCTAAAATAAATGAAATTAGAAATGACTGATAATGTTAAGAGGACAGAAAGGTTATGCCATTGTGCTCGGTGTAAAAAGAATAAATAACATGTAAAAGTAAAGAAAAAAATATTTTGTGGTCTAAAGAATTAAACAACTGGATAAGGTCCTTTTCTAGGTATTCTTATAAGACCTGAAAAGGTAAAAACCAAATAAATCTATAACCCTGTTTGGCGTCAGAGGAATGCAGAATTTCAAAAGAAAAATTTTAAGTTCATCTCAAGTCTTCTCTGACATGTGACGAATGAAGCCTTGTCTTACGTCAGAGGAATGAAGGATTCTAAAAGGAAAAAAAGTCACAGTAAAAAGATAAATCGACGCTTTTGCAGCAGTGGCGGAGAAAGAACAACTGGAAAACTAATGTGAGATGTGATTCATCTTAGAAAGGCATAAAAGTCTTGTTTGATGACTAAAAAACGATAATTCAAGAAAAATCAAAACTAAATACATCGCTGCTTTCGCTGGACGAACAAAAAACTTTACCAAATTCTGCACAAAAGACTCCACTGAATTGTTCAAAACATTTGACCCCAGACTTTCTTTTCTGAGTCATTTAAAAGTTAGACCTTATTCATTTATTTACACAAAGGATATTTATGTGGCAAGCGTTAATTCTCATTATTCTTATTAATACGTAGTTTTGGCCTCCATGCAGTGGGTTGGCAAGATATATATATATATATATATATATATATATATATATATATATATATATATATATATATATATATATATATATATATATATATATATATATATATATATATATATATATATATATATATATGTGTGTGTGTGTGTATGATGCTGACCTCTGAATAATTCTAACGATATATGCAACATAATAAGACATATTCTTCATTTTCTCTTCACATATAACACGCATCTAAAATCTGAAAGCACCGGAGTATTCAGGGTGAATTAATTGTATGAAAACACAAGTTTTATTTCATCTTGATCGGATGAATGATGCAAAATCCGATAATAAGTAAAAACAGGTATAAAGAATTAAATACTTCTCTCTTCACTTTTACTCGTTGTAATTCCTTTGTGTTTTATCTTATTGATTTCAGGAAATCATGATTTAGTTGTACAATTAATACCGAATCCTATGGTATGACCAAAACTTCCCTATCTTGTGCAAAACGGGAGATAAATGAAGAAACATAAACATATTGCTAGTTTTCTGAGCTACAAACGTGAAAATGAGACAGTGAGCGACCCGCCTGCCTCCCGGTACCAGCCATTCAGAGGCCACCAAACAAACGTCTCGTAGGCCCAAGAATCTACCTTAAGTGAACCAGCTATAAGTTAGGTATATCTTAGTCTAACCAGACCACTGAGCTGGTTAACAGCTCTCCTAGGGCTGGCCCGAAGGATTAGATTTATTTTACGTGGCTAAGAACCAATCGGTTACCTAGCAACGGGACCTACAGCTTATTATGACGAGAAATTAATTTCTATCACCAGAAATAAATTCCTCTAATTCTTCATTGGCCGCTCGGAGAGTCGAACGCTGGGCCAACAGCGTGCTAGCCGAAAGCTCTACTCACCGGTCCAATGAAGAACTGAACCAGCTATAGAAACGTTATGGATGTGTAACTGTCAAGAGTTTAAGAGTCATTTCTGCAGCATTCATCTCACTTTTTTTGCGGCAATTTGTATCAGCTGTTGTATTTAATATATTAATTTATTCCTTTGTTTTCCCTGTTTGTTATTTTTTCATCAGTATTTTCCTTCTTTTTTTTGTTTTTTTTTTTTTTAACGTAGGGCATTCATTTCATGACTGACTTGCAGCCTCTCTGGTATTTTCGTTATAACAATGTGTGCACGTTTTAAACAATAACAATATTGATAATTGGTTTGGAAGCTCGCCTCACCAGTGAGAGTGCCTGAGAGAGACAGAGCAGTTTTGTCAAATTCCTTTAAAATTCATCGTGACTTGTGGAACTAGGCAGTGAATCAGGCAACTGCAGAACGGGCAGGATAACACTTGCGAGAGCCAAGACCATGAAGGGAAAAGATGACTAGGTTGAAAATAATAATCTTAATGATAACAATAAGTAACGACTTTATAATGATAATAATAAGAGTGAATGGTAATGATAAGTAACGACGTTATAATGATAATAATAAGAGTGATGACGAATGTTCCTTGCTGTAAAAGAAATAAAATAAAATAATAAGAGTGATGAAGAATGTTCCTGGCTTTAAGAGAAATAAAAGAAACTCAAAGGATAACCCTTCTCCCCTTTGATGCCCCTGAAGGAGGCATCCTTTTGAATACATACTTCGTAGGTGAAAAGAATTAACATAAAATTTATCTCCTTCGGAAACCCAGATCTCCTGAGAATTCTTATTTTATTCTAAAGTATTTCTGTAGCTGTAAAACTGTTACAGCGAAAGAATATTAATGAGTAAGGAATTGTATTGTTTGAGAAACTGGATTACGACACAAAAGAGAAAATTCTAGCTCGTTTTGTATCGCTGGCGTCTCAGTAATCCAGGCTGGCCGTTCTAGTCTCTCTCTCCTCTCTCTCTCTCTCTCTCTCTCTCTCTCTCTCTCTCTCTCTCTCTCTATTGTTAGTTTTATTATTGTTACCATCGTTTGTGGTAGTAGTAGCATTCACTGTCACTGAGCACCAGTGGAAAATAAAACTAGCCTCGCTACATACGTATCTTATCCTCTGAATAAAAGGTGGATATCTGTGCAGAACCTTCGCATCACCAGTTGCTTCATGCTACTCTGCAGAGGCTCACCAGCAACGCTCAGTGAGCACTCGGCACCAGCTCCTACTTATCTTGTACTTTCTTTCGTGACTATTGGAACTCTAGGCCATTTCGTTTTAACACTCCACCTCTTTTTTATGAGCCATACTTTCCCATTCTCTCCTCATGACCAGATCACATAACAATATTAGGAATAACCTATTAACGTGTGTTAACATCATTATTACTTCTACCGGTACTTACTACAACCACATCTATGACTATTAAAACTGTCAGTCTTCCTAATATTGCGTAGCTTATAAGAATAACAGTAGGATTTTACATCTCTCTAAACTCATTGACATCAATAAGTTATCAACTTGATCTGACACTTGAGAAACTGTAAAACAATAAATGCTTTTGATTCAATCAAATAGTTATAAAAAGCGGTCTCGCCGTCTAGACTCTTCGACACACCGCAAATCAAGACGCCCCTGAACGTGCATATGCCATCGGCATCTCCTCAATTAATACCTCGGCTAAAAATAATAACCGACATAATGACTTCATTAGTTGAACGCTGTCTTCTTAATGAAGGGATTATCAATATTCTCAGCCCTTCGGCCGTGACCTGAGATGAGGAGGCTAATTCGGCTGCGCTCTGATCACATTAGCCTTAAAGG
>NC_089788.1:33275767-33280767 GCF_040412425.1 Macrobrachium rosenbergii | reverse complement strand
TTATTATTATTATTATTATTATTATTATTATTATTATTATTATTATTATTATTATTATTATACCGAAAGAACCTACTTTAGTCCGCACTTCATGCTTTTACAATATCGTGGCAGAAGTTAATAAACTATAAGTTGGTAGCTGGCACAAGGCAACTTTTTTATGCATTATTGTCATGCCATTATAGATTGATATATTTTTGACAAGGTTAGCAGTAGCTTATATGAATTTAACTTAACTTACCCTTTGAAATTGCGAAAAATGTAGCCAATACACAAAAAAACACCCGTAAGATTAAAAAAGATGTGTACAAATATGAAAGACTCTTTGTTACAGGTGATTATTTGGCATTTCTTAGTCAGGTACCCAATCTCCCCTCGTAAGAAAACTCATACTCAAAGTGCAGACAAACAATTTACATTATTAGCTGGCTCTGACCCATTTTAATGGTAGTTGCATACGACCTGTCGCCTACATGGTACGAAAACGCATGATGGTTACACACGTGACAGATGGGCAAGCGGTTGTGAGAGGCTGCCAAACCTGACAGCTAATCCTGGGTTCGACAGTGAAACTGGGAAATTCACAGGTCCCCCCCCCATCCCACGCCCGAATGAAAAAATGAGCATAGGAATGCATACAGGCTCGTACATCACCAATGTTGTTTACAATAGATGCATACCCATGACGTGCAGTTGTATTTTAACAAAGGAATGCGTGACCATTCTACATCCGTACTGGGCTTCGCCTTCCTGTATGTCACGCGGAGGAATAAAGTTATATAGAAAAAAGAATGGAACATGGATACAGTTTACAAAAAGCAAGATTGTTTCACATTCCTACTCAGTAAAGTACTTTCTGGGCTTCTGACAAGGTATTAGGTTTCAATTAAATATTATACAAACAGGTTAATAAGAAATGATATACAGACAACCGTTTCACATCCTTTTTCAGCTGTTGACTTTTCAGGATGCTAGGTACTATTTGTCATCATCTTCAAAGTATGTTGGTTTCAGCTTGTCGAGTGAGACCCAGCTGTCATGCTGTGTATCTGCATTTTGTATGGGTGGTCAGAATGGATTTGTGGGCATCATTTCTTAGAAATACAAACTGGCATGTACGTGGGCTTTTAGAAATTTACTATCTCTTTGATTCTTTGTATATTTGTTTACACGGGCGGTTTTTTGTGAGGATTTTTTCAAAGTATTCATGGACGTCCTTTTTGTTGGCTGGTGTTGTCATTAACGAAAAATTTCCAAGGTGCGCAGATGGTTTTGCCAGTACCATTTCCACAGGAGACATCAATTCCTTTGGGCACTGTATGTAACCTGAGGAGGACCTAGGATAATTGTAACTTCCAGTCAGGCTTGTCACACCAGGCAAAGAGGTCACCCCTGAGAGGTCAGTGATTCCTTGCTACCATACTGTTGGTGGCCAGGTTGCAGGTGATGATGAGGTGAAATTTCACCCCCATTAATGTGGCTAAGGAGTTCCATGCCTCGGAGACAAATGCTGGTCCTCTGTTGGATTTTATGTTGATGCAAATATCAAAACAACTGACCCAACCATTGAAGAATACCTCATTGCAGGTGTGCACCATCACTTCTGACATTATTGCTTCTGGGCACCTTATAGATCTGTCTGTTGCTGTGAGCATGTCATTGTGAAAGTGACCGAACAATCATCTAGGTTAAGAGAAGCTGCTAATGCTGGATTCTGTGTGACAGATTATTTTACTTTTTTGACACTTTAGGCATTGTTTGGCCTATGATTTTATGTCTTTCATTACTCCCAGCCAGATTAATTTCTGTATCATAAACTTTGCTGTCATTCTCCTGCAGGGGTGGGAGTGACTGTGGATGAGGTTGACTCATTTTTTTGAGGTGGCAGTTGGCACTAGAGGGCACAGGTAGTTGGTGCTAGTGTGACAGAAAATTGTTCACCCAGTGTTGCTGATTATGACATATTCCCCATCATAGATTCCTGAAGGCCTTGCAGTAGTCACTGACTTCACTGTCATGGAATTTTTGATCAGCAAGTTTATCAAAATCAATTATTAGTTGAACCCCACTGCTTTCTATTCTGAATAGTGTCTGCAACAGGGTTTTCACTGAGATTTGATACTATTTCCAAGTGGAGTTTGCATCATAGGTTTTGATGAGGGCTCTTGTGAGTGCTTGATGATCCTCTAGAATGGTGAAAAGAATACTTTTGTGGAAGTGTCTGAAGTGTCTGGTACTCAGTTGGATGATAAAAAGTTCTCTGTTAAAGGCACTTTATTTTCACTCTGCTGGAATTATTTTTCTGCTGAAGAAACATAGAGGTTGTATTGTCCTGTTGATTGAATGTTCAATTACAGCACCCATTGTGACGTTGCTTGTATCCCTTGTAAGCATAAGCTTGGCTCAGAGGTTGGGGAATGCCAGAGTGCTTGCAAATACCAGGGAGTCCTTGGTGTCTTTGAAGTCATCACTTTGAGCACTGGCCTAGTTAAGAGTCTTGTTTCCACTGAGGCCACTGTAGAAGGGGACCCTTGGTTTGTGCAATTCCTAGGAGGAATTGATGGTAATAGTTAACCATTCCATGAATTCATGTAGTGCTTTGATGCCAGTTGGAATCAAGTATTTTCCAATGGATGACATTTTGAAGTGTAGGCGGTGGAAGCTGCTTGCTGATAATTCATGACCCAGGAGTTCAACATGGGATGCCCTGACAATGTATTTGTTAGAAGTGCAAACAGGCTGTTACCTCAGAGTAGGGAGGGCTTAGCTCTGATGTGGTTTTGGTATTCTCCAGTTTTGGAGAATACGATGTCATCAGCATAGCAAAACAGAAGGGGAGGTTACCAAGGATGTTGTCCATTAGCCATTGGAATGTGGATCAAGAGTTCTGGAGGCCAAATGTGGAACAGTTAAATGCATAGGTACTTGTCCTTGTGGTGTACCAGTACTTGAAAGTAGTCCTTCATTAAGTCAAACCTTAGAGAAAATTGTTGCAACATGCAGGGTGTGGTGATGTCTGCCATGTTTGAAAGTGGTTAGTGGTCAGGCTCCATGTGTAGTCTCCACAGGAATTCCAAAAACATCAGATCTTTTGACAATGCAAAGTACGGAGGCCGATCATCTGTTCTCCAGTGGCATGCAGTGGAATTTGGAGTGAGCCAGGTGCCTTTTCTTGTTATATTGTGGTGTATGCCTTGCATCAATGGTATCCTGGGGATTTGTTTGAGCTCAGGCTTGAAGACATCCGGAAATTCTTGTAGGAGGGTGTGTGGGTCCATGGGGCCTACCAAAGAGGTGGCCAGCTGCTTGGGTTCAGTGGTGAGTCTTGCTGTCTGGAAAGAGGCATGGTCTAGGAGGTGACAGTAGGTGACATCCACCAATATGTGAGGAAGTTGGTGCCAAGCATGGGTGTTTGGACAAGAGTAACAATGAAATCTTGACAGTATTTTTTCTTCAGGAGGGTGAGGGTGAGAGTCTGATGGTCATAAGATGGTATGGGGCTACTGTTGACAGCTACAAGTCATGGATTGGTGTCTGGGAGGCCTTCAGAAGTCCACCATTGATGCTGGGAGGATGGTTATGAAGGTGCCCCTATCCACCAAGAACTTTATGCAAGTCTTGGCCTGCAATGTAGAATCTGGTGGAGCAGGTGTCTGTCAGGATGTGGCATATATCTGCGCCACCCGGTGTCTGTCAGGATTGTGACAACTACCAGAATTATTTTGGGTGGCCACCATTCTCATTGTTCCTTCCAGATACATCCATGGTGCAGTTCCTCACCATTTTTCCAAATTTTTAGTGGTATATGCATTGGATGAGTGGATTGGGTTCCCTTTCTGATGCTGTTTGAAGGGGTACTTTTATACAGTTTTGCTTTGGGTCCTTCTTTCATTATCTTTATCCTAGTCCTGATCCTTTCTGACTTCAAAAATGTCATTTCTTGTATGTTATGAGGCCTCTGAAGGCTTCTAGAAACTCGTATGCCTTCTTCCAGAGGTTCACCAACCGAGTTCCTTCAGTGCTGCAGCCCAGACATTGGATAGCAGTTGACAGTGCCATATTTTCCTCACCTGGTCAGTCTTTTTGTGCTTCCCATCTGCATCAAGGTCTTGCAGCTTCAAGAAGGACTTGAGTTGGGTCTAGGATGCCTTTTCCCTTGTATCCCCTCTCCCATGCACGTACTGGCCATGAGGCTTAATGGGTGCAGGCTGCGCTCTGAGATAAAAAACTTTAATAGATAGCTATATTTGTCCCTCTCCTCTCGGGCATTAAGCCAGCATGCAGTCCGGGAAAAGAGGGTGTCTGGGATTGCTTCAAGGATATAATCTCCTACTTGTCAAACTTGTTTTGTTTCAAAGGCTGAATTGTATGCCGACCATTCAGAGCCAGACTGAAGGTCCAGTTGTTAAGAAATGGGAAAGGTGGAGGTTTATGACATGTTGGCCTGTTTATCACTGGACATTTTCATGAAGTTTCCTTACCAATCTTCTTATAGCATTTGTCACAGTCACATTTAGTCTATTACTTACTAGAGTCTAGGTATAAGAACTGTGTTGGGTCTACTGGGCTTTTGAGACAATCGTAAAGTCTTTCAAGATATGAAACCCAGGCCTGACATATGAACTGAGTGGTTTGATGCAAAAACCATGGTTGGTCTACCAAGGATGATCTTAGACCCTCAGTGAAAAGTAGGCCAGAGATGAGACACAATGTTTAATCCGCTTATGGCTTGTCATATCGGTTGGTATAACCGTATTAGTCTGTCAGTTGTAGTCTGATGCAAAAACCATGCCAAGTCTCTCAGTTTAGTGGAGGAAGATCTAGAACTCACAAGAGACAAGTGAAGCCAGAGCTGCAAAGCCATATTCAGTCCATTAGTAGCTTCTTTGTTGGTAGGACTTGGCCATATTAAGTCCGTTAATCACCAGGAGCAAGCTGACAAAACTATGCTGGTCTACCAGTTCACTCTAAGGTCATCAGTGTAAAGAAACTAATAGCAA
>NC_089788.1:33260767-33270767 GCF_040412425.1 Macrobrachium rosenbergii | reverse complement strand
TTGGCGTCCTCATACTATATATATTATTATTATATATATATATATATATTATATATATATTATATTTTTTTAAGAAAATAACATGCATATATATATATATATATAGTGATTCGTTTTCTAGTTTATCTTTTTCTGAGAGAAAATTTATATATTTTATATCACACACAAATATATGTACATACTGTCAGTATGTGTTTAATTTAATGTAAATTAATTTGTTTTGAATAAGTCACTTTGGCAGTAATTTTTTTTTTGAATAAGTTTTGGAACATAATGACCCTGTTTCCTCCTCCCCAACATTTCTAACTTGTTGTATAGTTTTAATTACAATGAGCTTGTTTTATTTTCACGTGTGGTGTTGGCCAGAGCTGTATTCGGCGCTGTCTCGCCAGGTCTGGATCAGTCGTTTCTGGACCTTTAACATTGTGAGGGCTTGACTTATTTGAGGATTAACTCTGGATTACGATACCTGCCTTTCTTCAGTTGCTGCTGCTGACCTCCTTTGGGAGATTGATTCATTCTTCAGTCTGCGCCCTTGGTTCAGTCATTCTGCCAAGGGGACCTCTCTGCCAACTGGTAAGGTGTGATTACCTGTCGGACGGCCGTGTCTGTTGATCGTCTTGCGACGTTAAAGTGATTCTTACTTCAGTCTACGCCCTTGGCCCAGTGATTTTTGCCAAGGGAACCTCTCTTACGTTTGGTAAGGTCTCAAGTATATATACTATTCCCCTCGACCCATGATTTGAAGGCTGCATTAACCACTACTACTGTTTAGAGCTCACTTAAGGGAAGCAGTTTTTTTTTTTTTTTTATAAATGTTCAGTGTGTAATAAGTTAGGTTATTCTGTCTTTTCGACATTCTATTACTTTCAGGGCCCTCTCTTTAAAGTGTAATTGCATAGTCTATCTTAATTTGGTGTAAGTGTGTTTGTTATTCGATGTTTTCATTGAGTGGTTGATTTTTGTGTTTATTTAATGTATTTTGTAAGAGGCTCAGTGGTCATTTCTTTCTAAAATTTTGTATTAAATATTAAGGTTTTATTCTCAGTTTTTCTTTATCCTCATTGATTCCATCTCTGTACACTCTGTTGCGGCCATTCCACCTATTGTGGACTTGGTCGTTTGTGACTTTATTTGTATTTTAAGAGACTTGTGTAGGTTTGATGGGCATGGGCCCATAACAATATTATACTGTGTTTGCGTGTAAACAATATATACAGGTTTATATGTATATATGTATATATATATATATATATATATATATATATATATATATATATATATATATATATATATATATATATATATATATATATATATATATATATATATATATATATATATATATATATATATATATATATATATATATATATATATATATATATATATATATATATATATATATATATATATATATATATATATATATATATATATATATATATATATATATATATATATATATATATATATATATATATATATATATATATATATATATATATATATAAATATATATATATATATGGAGAGAGAGAGAGAGAATTGTATATATATTTATATGTATAATATCAGTTCAGCCATATCATTTCAGCAGGTGTCTCCTCCTCCTAGTGAATCCAGATAACCCACAATTAATCAATCTCCTCCTCCTAATCACACTCTAATCGATAAAGTGGGATTAATAACAGATAGTTTATATTGGTTCAACTCTTATTAGTCATACAGCCGTTGATGGGTCACGCACTGGGCCTCTCTCATATCAGTTCGGAGCCTTGGCACCTTTTACCCTACTACATAATTTTTTATATATATGCATGTTATTTTCTTCAGCAAAAATATAAAAATAAAATAAATAAATAAATAATAATAATAATAATAATAATAATAATAATAATAATAATAATAATAATAATAATAACTGAGGACGCCAAATGACACCCTTTCTTGAGGACGCCAAATGTTCAGGACCAGGACGCCAAATGGCACCTTTTACCCTACTAAGTACATAATTTTTTTTATATATGCATGTTATTTTCTTCTGCAAAAATAAAAAATAAAATAAATAAATAATAATAATAATAATAATAATAATAATAATAATAATAATTGAGGATGCCAAATGACACCCTTTCTTGAGGACGCCAAGTGTTCAGGACGCCAGGACGCCAAATGGCACCCTTTCCTCTACTTACTACATAATTTTTTTTTATATATGCATGTTATTTTCTTCAGCAAAAAATAATAATAATAATAATAATAATAATAATAATAATAATAATAATAATAATAATAATAATAATAACTGAGGACGCCAAATGACACCTTTTCTTGAGGATGCCAAATGTTCAGGACATGGGACATAAAATGGCACCTTTTACCCTACTTATACATATTTATATATATATATATATATATATATATATATATATATATATATATATATATATATATATATATATATATATATATATACATATATATATATATATATATATATATATATATATATATATATATATATATATATATATATATATATATATATATATATAGTATATATATATATATATATATATATATATATATATATATATATATATATATATATATATATATATATATATATATATATATATATATATTCGTACGTATATAAATATAGATAGATAGATAGATAGATATATACAGAGAGCGAGAGAGAGAGAGAGATAGAGAGAGAATTTGGATGTTATTCCTATTCACAATTCGCAGATAACAAAGCCGTAGATGCAAGCCAAAAACGCCCATTAGCTTGCAAAGTCAGCTTGCAGAGAACTGGATGACTATGTGAAGAAAATTGAAAAAACAGTGCGGTGATGAAGATGGTAAGTAAATAGATGTGCTAAAACAACCGATATCAAGATAATGAGTAGATTATAACACGCGTTTATCTAACCCACTTCTCTCATTCTGCCTCGTTCGTTCTCTCATCCACAGATACCATCAATCCTCTGAAGGGTTCCTCCCAAATGGGTTTCTCCGTCGTTTTCTCTTTTTCCAGAAACAGCATTTTCTTACCAAAACATCCTGAGGCTAAATCTGGCGAAAGGGAAGGAAACTTCATAAATCTGACCAAAAAGGTTTTGAGTATTTCAGGCGTAATGCATGACTTCGAAACGGCTAATTTCCAGTGAAGCATCACATACGTGTTTGGCCGAGTGTTTGTGGCTGGTATGCTCGTATGTTTCGATGCTATTATACTGTTATTTAACACATTTTCCGTGGACAAAACCTTTTATACTTTCAAAATACCACTTCCTTGCATAAAACAAGAATACAGGCATTATACACGTAATCCCATATCAACTGCGAAAACCATTTCCCCAGCTGAATTTTGTTGACATTTTCTTCTTGTTTTAGATGGCGTGAACCCGAGATCTCATCAGCGGTCACGACTCATGTGTCAACTCAATAGGAGTTCACCCGTTCGGCCGGGAGGGGAAATGTACGCAAAGATGACTCCGGAATACGCTTCTGTTACAAGGTATGACAAGATATTTATTGAGATCCTCTTATCTGGAGGGAACAGGCACCTTTGCTATGGAGTCTCTCTCTCTCTCTCTCTCTCTCTCTCTCTCTCTCTCTCTCTCTCTCTCTTGGCCGCTCAATTTCCTTGCTTTCGTTCCCTCTCTCTCTCTCTCTCTCTCTCTCTCTCTCTCTCTCTCTCTCTCTCTCACGCACATACACACACGCACTCACAAACAAACATACTTACATGCATATGAGCACTTTACGCTAATCAGTTTCCAAAGTAAAACAACAAAAGACAAATTAATGGTATATAAGTTCAGAGAAAGCTGCAATGTTGTGTGTTAGACATAACCTGACATTCACATTCAGATCAAAGCGTTGTTGATGGCCATTTAATCATATTATGGAAGTACATTTTAGTAGTTTAATATCTAAAGGCTAACGCGCACCAAACGTTTTTTTTTTCCACATGCAGAGTGCCAATGCCTACTTATAGCCCAGGCCAGAAGGAAGTAAGGAAATGGAGGAAGAAGAAGGGGGGTTAGCCCTGGAGGAAGAGCTTGGCATGTCCCTTGAAAGGGTGAAAGGTTACAGGAAAGGGGAAAACTTGATTTCATGTAATTGGGTGTCCTGTAGGTGGCGGTTTGTTCTAAAATACGGCATGTTTTTTAGATGGTGCTAGCATTATAAGAAGATCATTGTTAACCTATCATTTCGATTTCTCAGTTTCTTAAGCTTTTGTTCAGAGATTAATCAGCTCGCGTAGATACTGATGTAAAATACAGCCACTGGAGCCAGAGGAAATGTTCAGATCGCAGGTTTTGATGCTGTTTGAACCATGTTCCGCTCTCAGTAAGTATTTCCACTTTTGCCACTGGCAAACCCTTGTTTAGTTCAACCTTTTTACGTTTTGCCTCATGAAATGATTGGGAATATAAACAATTCACTCAAATGTACAGATTTCGCCCATGCCGTGTATGTTTGATAATATGCTCACAAGAAGGTAGACTTATACGACAAAGAAATGTGTTTTTTTTATAGAGCAATATACAATTTGTATTATACAATATATTGTTAACTGAATGTGATCAAATCAATAGTGTCTCGTCACTAATCATAGTCTTCTTCTTCTCTCTTCTCGTTGTCTTCTTCCTCGTATTCTTCTTCTTCTTCTTCCTTAACCGTTTTTATCAGTGAGACCCCAAACCGTCCAATATTTTCTCTTATTTCATCACTCACACACTAACCATGTTGACTGAGTCAATATTGTCCCAAAGTCATGTAATTAATCCTCCTCACGGTATTCTTCCTTTTATCTTCTCTCTCTCCCTCTTTTATCATAGCTTCCCTTCTCATTCCCTCCTCCTCCTCCTCCTCCTCTCTCTCTCTCTCTCTCTCTCCTTTTCTGTTTTACAGCATGCATCATTAATCCGTTGTATTCCCTTATGATGCATGAAGTCGACACATTTGCCTTCTTTCTCATTAATTTATATTTTTTCGCTGATCACTGTGAGCCAGTTCTTTCCTAATCAACTTTTTTTTCGAATATTTGTATCATGCATTTTTCTTTTTGGCATCATGCCTGTAAGTCACCTTTATACACACACACATACAGACATACACACACACACACACACACACACACACACACACACATATATATATATATATATATATATATATATATATATATATATATATATATATATATATATATATATATATATATAGATATATATAATATATATATATATATATATATATATATATATATATATATATATATATTTGTAATCCTAATGGACCACCACACAATAAATACCTTCAATCACCAAAACTATGTATTCACAACACCAGCAACAAAGTCCACAATGGGTGGAATCGTGCAATTACAATTGCTATGTGTGCAGGAGGATTCAAGGGGGACAAACAAACACTGAGAAGAACCACATAATATATAATACATAAAGATCAGACAGAAGCAACACTTGAACCTCGTAAAATACATAAATTAAATTAACAACAAGTACCCTTAATTAACAATAACTAAAAACACACTCACACTATTACTGACTGACGGCAAATTAATTGTACACAAAAAGGAGAAGCCCAGAAAGAAAGAGAAGGTCGAAAAGAAGCGGAATAACCTACCAAAAAATACAGGCTAGCTTAATAATGATAATTAAATGAATAATTCAATATTAAAGTCTCCTCAAGACAATAAATCTTTACGTCTGGAGATAATGCCAGGTTTTTAGGGATAAAAGGTCCCAAACAGCAGCAGTAATGCCCAGAATGCGTGATCAGGTCTACCTGACAGTTTTAAAGGTCACATGTACCTTACCGGCTGTCAGAGAGGTCCCTCTGGCAGGCACTGACACAGAGGCACAGATGAATAATCCAATAAATCCTTCTAGCTGTAGGGAAGGACAGATCCAAGAGCTGCAACCACCCAAGGGCAGGTAATCCAAAATATATAGTTAAAATGGCAGCAGCAGCAACGGGCAAATCAGCGACCTCTCAAGGTGATGGCTCAGAACATCTACCTCTTTCGTTACAACAGCATTCTTAAAAGGATTCAACCTATAAGGAGATTGCTTCACTGGGGTTGCATTACCCACATCAAAATCATGTTCAAGGACAGATGTCTGTCCTGGAACATCTGAAAACAATTCTACACTATTTAAATGAGAAGTCATATTAGCAAATTTTTTAAAGAACCCTTATTATCGGAAAGCAGTTCATTACCATCAAAACAATTATCATCGAAGTTTTCACTCTGGAAAAGAAAATCTCTCATTATTATTAAAACTTACAGCATCCCCAATAGTTGCCACAAGAATAACTTTCTCATGCTCCCTGTATGCCTTCAACATATTTATATGACAGAGCTGAAAAGGTTTCCTTCTCCCAGGTGTCTCTACTGAATAATTAACCTCACTAACCTTCTTCAAAATTTTCCACGGACCAGAAAAGAGGCTTATAATGGAGATCCTGAGATGGGTAATAAAACCAACACTTTATCGCTTACTGCAAAGCCATGAGCTTTAGACTTTCTGCCAAAAAAGAACTTCATTCTTTTCTGACTACACAGTAAATTTTCACCTGCAAATTTCCACACCTTGGTCCACTTGTCACCTAAATTAGATATAATGTATAATCTAATAAATTAATTTCAGGGACGTCTCCCCTCCAGGACTCCCTAACCACATCAAGAGATCTACGAACACAATGACCAAACACAAGGCTAAAAGGTGAAAAACATAAGGACTGACTTGGGATGGAACGAAAAGTGAACAACAAATAAGATTGCATTTACCAAACAGGGTTTGATGAAATTTTTCTATAACTCCTTGACTTCCGGATGATACAAAGAAGTTACATGTTTAATTTTCAATTCAGCCAACTTGTCTCTGAAATACCTGCTTAGGAAATTAGAGCCACAATCAGACTGAATTATTTAAGGCATCCCAAACCTGGTGAAAAAAGTCAATTAGTGCATCAACAATTTTAACACTTTTTATCGTCCATTATGGTTAAAATATATTCATTCCCAATACGTGTTTTCGGCAAAGGACCAACAGTATCAATAATAACCTTCTTAAAAAGTTCAGAGACAAAATGAATAGATATAAAGGTGCTTTTGGTACTGGCTGGTTTGGCTTTCCAACCTTCTGACAGACATCACAAACATTTACAAATTTCTTCACATCTGCCTTCAACCTTGGCCAATAATAATTCATGAGCAACTTATCAGAAATCTTATGAATGCCAAATTGACCAGCCAAGCCATCCTCATGGGCTAAAGTCATTAGCTCATTCCTGTAAGCGAAAGGTATCATAATCTGTCGTAAAACCTCACAATCATCATTATTAGCTTCCACAGGTCTTCTTACACTATATAAAATATTCCTGATTATTTTAAATTTGGGGACAGTCAAATCAGATATTTCTCTTGTTTCCATAGGCAGATCCTGAAAATCCTTTTTCTGAGCCTTAATAAGCCACCAAGAGTCCAATTAGGGTTATCCTTTTAAAATATTAATATCTCCTACAACTACACTATCACTATGATCTAAACTACTCAAATCTACATCAATTGCTGTACTCCGCAGCATCAACAACTCTATACCTAGATCAAGTGACTACAACTACGTCATTGTCAGGATTTACTAATACTGGGAAAGTCTTATTCACAAGGGAACATCATTCCCTAAAACATCATCTACATCCTTAACAGGAAACTTTCCCACAATGGCCAATTTTAAATTCCCTGTAAAGGAAGTCCATGTTGAATAAAAATTCCCAATAGGATATGACCTAACCATGTCAGGAAAACCACTTAACAATACGAACTCCTTTTTAATATCGACAAAAATCATTCAGCAATGACTCCCGAAGAATCAGGGATTGAGCAGCACTGGTGTCACACAAAATTTTTACTCTCTTTTTCTCACCCGAATTCCCCAATGGTACATTACCAGAGGACAAACATTCCTGAGAGGGCTCCAAAGATTTGCTACCACCTAGTCACTGGTTCATGATTCTTGTTGGAACCGACTCCTCTCCTTCTTCTCCACAATCATTACTGGTCTCCCCTTATACTGTTGTGACTTCTTAAAGGTAAAAAACATACTTTTGACGTGTCCCTTCTTATGACAAAAGAAGCACGTCATTGTCTTCAACTTATCAGGGTTTATGAAGTTTGACTCCTGTCACCACTGTTAGGAGAAACAAGAAAATTATTATGATAGCTAGCACTACTATTTTGCACCTTATTATTACTATTATTATTATTACTCTTACTCACTCTCACCCAACCAGATTTCTCATTTCCGGATATCTCCTTTAACATGTTCTTATGTGATAGGAAATACTCATCACTAGCTATGCCTACCTCCTGAAGGGTATCAAGTTTTAACTCCTCGAGGTGCACCTTCAGTTTATAGGGTACACACCTCCTAAACTCTTCTACCAACATTAATTCCTTTAATTTGTCAAAATCTACGACTTCCTTTGACTTGAGCCAGTCGCCAGTGTACTGCTCTTTACACCTGGCAAACTTTACAAAAGTTTGGTCCCTATTCTTCTGCAAATTCCTGAAGCATTACCTATACACCTCAAGAACGAGTTCAGACACCCTCATCAGGGGTGACATACACCTTCTGAGCCCTACCTAGCAATTTAGTTTGGATAAGAGTGGTCCAATATTCCTGGGGCTACTCCAGCCTAGTAGCTATCCTTTGAAAGGTCACAAAAAATTCAGCCACATTACTCTCCTGAAAATTAGGAGCAAATTTTAAAGCCTCCACCAAATTGATACGAGGTGATAATAACCTATTCTGAGAAGGGGAAGAAGAAGAATTCATATTTCTCAGGGTTTCAGGGTAATCTTATGCTGTCTCTCTTTTTCTCTCTCCCTTGCTTTTAACCTTTGCAGATCAATCTCTTTCTGCTTTAACCTTACTTGCCTATCTAACACTTCTACAGTTATCACAGACAATACCTCTTCTGACTGCTTACCCTCCTCACCCCCCTTAGTTTTTATTTTTATCTCCTTTACCTTTTCATATACACTTGTAATATCACTAAACCCTTCCTGGTCGTATCCAGATATTCAGTTCACAAAAAATCAACTACGTTGCCTGAATCTTGCTTATTCAGTTCTGCAAGCCTATCTTGTCACCCTTCTCCACTAAATAGCTCCATTATATTCAAAGCCGTCATAATAACCATACACTCAAAAACCACACAAAAAATTACACAGTAATTACACACAATACCAAAATTAGAGGAGGTGAAAGTATGCTGACAAAAAAAAACCCAAGAATCAATTTTGCACAATCAGGTGAGTACTAAGAATTGAATGATCCTGTCATGGTCGTCAAAATGTAATGGACAACTTTCAACTACACTAATTAATAATAATAACACAAATTCAGAATTCATCTTTACTAGCAACAAAGTCCACAATGAGTGGAATCAACTGTACAGAGTGTGCAACAAGATTCATGGGGGACAAATAAACACCTAAAATAACCAATCAATATCTAATACATAAACACCAGTCAGAAGTAACACCTAAACCTCTTAATACATAAGTTCACAAAAACACAAATACCCTTACATATGACATAAAAAAATCACTCGTATACTATTTCAGAGAGAAGGCAACACACTTACATTGAAAAGGGGGCCCAGAAAGTAAGAGAGGAAAGAAAAGAAGTGGAATATCCTAACAATATACACACTAACTTAAATATCCAATAATATATGTATACAATAATATACAATAATATATATATGTGTATATATATAAATACATATATTTATATGTATACATATAAATATATATATATATATATATATATATATATATATATATATATATATATATATATATATATATATAAATTTTTATCATATGATTTATATACAATCATGAAGCTACAAATGTATTAATATCAATTCACATACCTCAGGA
>NC_089788.1:33248267-33255767 GCF_040412425.1 Macrobrachium rosenbergii | reverse complement strand
TCAGGAGAGACAAGCTGCCCGATCGCACTCCGTGCTCCAGTATTTAGCCTGCCACCCCAAAATCCTGAAAATTCCTGGTCGCAGTCGATATCAAGTCCATTGTGGCCCGAAAATGTTTATATGAATTATTTTCCCATCCTGGAGTTCAATCTGTTTGCATCATCTGACTGAGACTATTTTGTGTAATCAGGGCAAGACTATTATTATTATCATTGGATTAATTGTATTGCACGTTGGCCCCATTATTAATCAGCTTGCTTGTTGCCAATCATTACACTATTGTTCCATGTATCCAATTAATGAGTCTGCCCATCAGTTATCATGTTGTTTTGTTGTCTCATTGTTTACTTGCTAAGTCTCTGTAAATAAACCCCTGTAAATTTGTAAAAGAATTCTGATTCCAAATGGTGACCTTTCTCAGTCAATTGTAAATCCAGGAAAATCTAAGGTAAGTTTTCAAATAACTTTTCCTTTTGCTCATAAACTGGGCTTTCTTGGTTCCGTGGCAGCATCAATATAAACCTTGTTTCAATTTCTCCCAACCAAGACACCCAGTTATGACAATATATGTATATATATATATATATATATATATATATATATATATATATATATATATATATATATATATATATATATATATATATATATATATATATATACACAGCATATAAGTCTTACAAGTCTAAGCAAATTCTTATATTATCTTTTGTGGTAACGCTGTAGTATAAGTGTTAAAGTGGTACTTTAGAATGTGAGGTCGAATATCATTGTGAAATAGATTCTTCATTCATTATCTGTTTTGGATTTCAAGGCTTCCAATATAAGCATATCTCTCTCTCTCTCTCTCTCTCTCTCTCTCTCTCTCTCTCTCTCTCTCTCTCTCTCTCTCTTTAATAATTTATATTGCCCCCTCGACTTAGGACCACCTTGATGTGGTGAGATAGATCTTGAACCCATGGAATTTGTTCCAGGGTTCGAGTCCAAGTGTCCTAAATATCATTATATATTAGTTTGGGTTGGAAATGTGGTAGGATCATAACCTCCCTGATAATGATAATGTTTGTACCTGAGATATATCACATTGATAGCTCAAGGGTGGAACTATTCTGCAGGGCAGGGCCATGGTTTCAGTGGTGGTCTGGTTCTGGGAACAAGGGCTCTCTGCATCCTATCCGATTTGCCCGTAATGTGATTAGGGTGGGGATGATTGCATTCAAGCAAGTTTGGCAGACACTTGGGCCACCCTTATTGTCTTGTGCCATCCCCTGTGAAGTAGGGTAGGGGGCTGACATTTGAAGGCTCCTACGGTGCCACTGGTGGAAGAATATACTCCATGAAAGGCTGATGATATCTTTTTAAGGTTTTCAGGTTTGCTTATGTTTTTATTATTAATCGATCTTAATGAGTAGTAGTAATAAAGAATCAAGTACCCCCGGGCCCTTTAATGATACCATTTTGGTACAGATGACGGCCACTGCACCCTCCTCTTACAACCCGTGTTTGGAATTGTCTGGGAAACCTTCTAGTGTAATTACACTGGAACCCTATGTTCCAGCACGGAGCAAAGTGAAAGTGACCAGAAATGTATGTGAAATAGGATCAGGTATATTTGAAACTCTTATGATAAGTATTTGACCTTTAATCTGGAAGATTCTATTTACGATATTTTCAATGTGTATAGAGATGTTGTGAAGTGTTGTGGCCGAGAGCCTAAGATATCGTCTGAAGGTCTAGGAAAACTGAGAGTAGAACTGGCCTCAGCAAAAGAAAGTGAAAAATTATAAGCATTATTGCATCTCGAAGGAGTTAAAGTAGACTGCTCAGTACATGCTTTTTGGAATCACTCGAAGGGAATGATATTTGCACCCCAACTAGTGACATACCTGGTGGAGAAACTTGTAGAAGAATTAAAATATCAAGGGGTGATTAAGATTGAAAGAATGAAGAAGATCAATGAAGCCTTAATTCCACTTCCAAATTTAATTATTACATTTAATTCTACTTGCTTAGCTAATGTAATAAAAGCACCAAGGTTACGTTTTAAGGTTAAGCTATGTATCCCGAGACCGAGGAGATGTTTTTATTGTCAAGAGTATGGACATATGTCTGGGTCTTGTAGGCAGAAGCTACAAGGCAAGCCTGCCACATGTGCTAAATGTAGTGATCCAGCGCATGGTGTATGTTATAGAGAAGCAAAATGTATATTCTGTGGAGGTAATCATCCATCTTCTTAACAGAATTGTGATGTGTATAATATGGGAAAAGAAATCCAGACAATAAGGGTAACTGAACGTATTACATTTAAAGAGGCAAAAGAGAAAGTATTAAATCAGTATGTTGGACCAAGAATATCCTTTTACAGTGTTGCTGCCAACCAAAGAAGAAATGTAAATGCTACCAGAAGTGCTTCTTTTGGTAATGTAAAGGGACGATTAGTGACGACCTGTACTCCCTCCTCTCTGGAGGATGCTCCAGTAATTTTTGGCACTCCTGCCTCTTCGGAGGTTGCGCCAGTGATTTCTGATACTCTTGGTTCTTCGAAGGCTTCACCAGAGATTTCTGGTGCTCCTGCCTCTTCGGAGGAAGTGTCAGATGTACCTGGTGCTCCCAGCTCTTTGGAGGCTGCACCAGTTGTACTTGGAGTGTCGCCCTCTTTGGAGGCTGCTTTATCTATATCAGGTGCTTTTGTCTTACTAGAGCCTGAACCAGCTGTGACTTGGGCCCCTGGCACTTCAGAGGATATGCCCATTGTGTTTGAAAATTGTACCTCCCCTCAGACAGAACCAGCAATTTCTGGTGTTCCTGAACTTGAAATTTCAATGACAAAGACGCCATCAAGTGTGCCCAAAGCCCATGACATTAGGGAGGCTGAGCTAGCTTTGGCAGGTTCCTCCCCCATGGAAGCAGCATCATTGTCGACTTTAAAACAGAAGGCTGCCAAAGATAATCAGTCTCTTTCCTGAAATAAGCAGGAGCAAGGCAATAATCTTAAAGGTGTTAAAAGAGGCTCCAGTTTAATGGTCTCAAAATCAAAATGAAACTCACTCATTTTCCAGTGGAACTGTCAGCGATTAAGAGTTAAATGGGAAGAACTAAGGCTGCTCATATCAGAAGTGTGTCCTGTATGTACAGTTTTGCAGGAGACTATGATTGGTAATAACACATGTCCCAACCCACGAGAGTATACATCCTATCATTCCCCTTACAACATAAATATAGGAAGCCACTGGGGTGTAACATTATATATTTGTAATGACACCCCACAAAATCCTATAGTATCCAGTCTGCACTGCAAGTGATAAGTGTGCAGATCCATTTGCAAAGAAACTATACAGTATGCTTTCTCTATCTACCACCTAATGAAGTCTTCCCCATTGATGAATTTAAATACCTTATTCAACAGCTACCACGTCCCTTTGTTATTCTGGAGATATGAATAGTAGAAACCTTCTTTGGGGTGATATTGTTACCATTCAAAGAGGAAATGGCCTGTGTTCCATCATAGAAAGTGAAAATGTGGGAATCCTCAACGCAGGGAAGTCTACACATTTTCACATTCAAAAAGGCACATTGTCAGCAATTTACTTATCTATATGCAGTGATGACTGCCTTATTGATTTCAACTGGAGAGTGATAAATGACAGATTTACCAGCGACCATTTTCCAATAGTAATGAATGTATCTTCAAATCTTCTATCATAAAGGTTACCTAAATGGAACACTGGTAAAGCTGATTGGGCAACATTATAGGAACAAAGCTTAATAGATGATTCGGCTGATGACTTTCCCTCAGTAGATGATACTCTTTATATTTTCAATACAATTATATTCCCGGCTGGTCTTCAATCAATACACAGGACTTCAGGCATATCTATCCACAGACTAGTTCCCTGGTGGTCTCGTAATTGCCAGGACACTCATAGAACTATGAGGTCAGCTTTCACCAGATATCGCAAGTGAAAATGTAAGTATTATCATATCGAATTTCGAAAAGCAAGGACCTCCGAAACAATCCTTATTCAACGCTGCGAGATAGGACGTCGGCAACTATATTATCTTTACCCGGAATGTGGGCAAATTCCAAATTCCATTCCTGAAGCAGGAGACTCCAACGAATTAATCGTTGGTTTTTATTTTTGTACCTACTAGCAGGGTAAGGGGTTTGTGGTCGGTTAATATCTTAATAGGCGTACCTGTGGAGGAAATATAAACTTGAAAATGGTTAACCGCCAACACCAAGGCAAGGGTCTCTTTCTCTACTGTGGAATACTTACGCTGGGCGGAAGAAAACTTTTTGGAAAAGAACGAAACGGGGTGAGAAACCCCCTGTTCGTCCTTCTGTAACAGCACCGTTCCAACACCGACATCACTTGCGTCAGTGGCAAGCGAGAACGGAACGCCAAAATCAGGGGCTTTCAAAACAGGGAAATTAATAAGTACCTGTTTCAACTGTTCGAAAGCATTTTGCGTCTCATTAGTCCAAACGAATACAACCTTTTTACATAACAAATTAGCCAGGGGTTCAGCAATATCAGAAAAATTTTTCACAAACTTCCGATAATACCCTACTAAACCAAGCGAAAAAGGAGAATCTGGATTAAACTACGGTTGAAGAAGAGAAATTAATTATTTAACGATTGTTTATTAATGAATTGAAATTTTACCCTGGTGACTGGTTTAATTACCGGAGAATGGACGAGCAGACCGATATGGAATTATTATATACGGTCTCCCCTCTTCTAGAAATAAAAAACACACTTGTATACAAGACAGCCAATATCACTGTACGAGAGGTTGCTGGACACACTTCGCTTCCGCGCCACAAGTCGTCCCTTGAGGCATATAATCCCAGAGACATGTAAAGCAGTTATTCAAGTTTTGCAACACGAGGTTACGAAGGTAAAAAGTAACTATGTTGCATTCACAGCATCCTGCATAGTCTAGTGGTATACAGTCTAGTATACAGTAGGTCTATGATCCATTAAAGCAAAATAGACCCTTAAACCTACGTTTCTGTAGCCAAGTAAAAGTAAAATTTTCAACTTTTTTATACACAAATTTTTTTATTTGTACAAGGAAATTGAAATATTGAAAATATTATCATGAACTTTTATTTTATGTACGGAAAATAACAATGTAATTTAAACAATAGCATTAATACATACATACATACATACATACATACATACATACATACATACATACATACATACATACATACACACACATATATATATGCACACACATATATATGTATATATATGTGTGTGTGTAGGTATGTATGTATGTATTATGCTACTGTTTAAATTACATTGTTATTTTCCGTACATAAAATAAAAGTTTATGATATTTTCAATAATATTTTAATTTTTCTTGCATAAATAAAAAATTTCGTGTACAAAAAAATGAAAATTTTACTCTTACTTGGCTACCGAAACGTAGGTTTAAGGGCCTACTCTGCTTTAATTAATAACCTATTCTGCTTTAATGGATCATAGACCTACTGTGCAATATACTATATACCACTAGACTATGCAGGATGCTGTGTATTCAACATAGTTACTTTTTATCTTTGTAAACTCGTGTTGCATAACTTGAATAATTGTTTTACATGTCTCTGGGATTATATGCCCCAAGGAATGACAAGTGGCTCCCAAGCGAAGTGTGGCCATCAACCTCGCGTACATTAATGCTGGTTGTCTCATACAAATGTGTTTTTTATTTCTATAAGAGGGAAGACTATATATAATAATTCCATGTTGGTCTGCTCGTCCATTCTCCGGTAATTAAACTAGTCACTAGGTAAAGTTTCAGTTTATTAAATCAATAAGCGTGAGATCATTCATTTCTCTTCTCCAACTATATATATATATATATATATATATATATATATATATATATATATATATATATATATATATATATATATATATATATATATATATATATATTTATGTATGTATATATATACATACATATATATATATATATATATATATATATATATATATATATATATATATATATATACATATATATATATATATATATATATATATATATATATATATATATATATATATATATATATATATAAATATATATATATATAAGAAAGAAAGGTGCCATTTGGTGTCCTGGCGTCCTGAACATTTGGCGTCCTCAAGAAAGGGTGTCATTTGGCGTCCTCAATTATTATCATTATTATTTATTTATTTTATTTTTATATTTTTGCTGAAGAAAATAACATGTATATATAAAAAAATTATGTAGTAAGTAGGGTAAAAGGTGCCATTTGGCGTCCTGGCGTCCTGAACATTTGGCGTCCTCAAGAAAGGGTGTCATTTGGCGCCTCAATTATTATTATTATTATTATTATTATTATTATTATTATTATTATTATTATTATTATTATTATCTATTTTATTTTTATATTTTTGATGAAGAAAATAACATGCATATATAAAAAAAATTATGTTGTAAGGTAAAAGGTGCCAAGGCTCCGAACTGATATGAGAGAGACCCACTGCGTGATTCATCAAGGCTGTATGACTGTTAAGAGTTGAACCAATATAAACTATCTGTTATTAATCCCACTTTATCGATAAGAGTCTCATTAGGAGGAGGAGACACCTGCTGAACTGATATAGCTGAACTGATATTATACATATAAATATATATACAATTCCTGTCTCTCTCTCTCCATATATATATATATATATATATATATATATATATATATATATATATATATATATATATATATATATATATATACAGTATATATATATATATATATATATATATATATATATATATATATACATATATATATATATATATATATATATATATATATATATATATATATATATATATATATATATATATTTATATATATATATATATATATATATATATATATATATATGATTTCACGATGCATATCAAGTACCTGGTTATTACACAACTAATCTAAAAAATTCAACAATATACTTCACTTCAGCCAGATACCTGAACTCTCATAACATTAATTATTACGACTGAATACTCTAAAGATAACAGTGATCCCTTAAGAAAAACTTATTTATCAATCACTTGAAAAAATCAAACTAAGTTTGTCAGAATATGTGTGAGGTATCAAAAATTAAACTAGAAATATTCTAGAGTAGAAGGGCTTCACTCCATCAAACAACTCTAACTGTTTCCCTGGTCTTAATTCACTTTAGCAAAACTAAAAGAACAAAACATGTTTATCACTTTGCCTTATGCACACACAATCAATCCTATTCACTGGTGATCAATAAATGAAACACTGTTTTTCTAAAAATGTTAAATACAAAAATTTATTTTTAAATTCAAAGTTTATAATTAGAATTCACAATCTGAAAAATTTATTATTACTTGAAAATAATAAAACACTTAATTAATTCTTGAATTAAATTATGAAACAAAACTAATTCACAAAAACTTTATCAGGAATTTAAATTAATCAAG
>NC_089788.1:33240767-33243267 GCF_040412425.1 Macrobrachium rosenbergii | reverse complement strand
ATACATGTATATATATATATATATATATATATATATATATATATATATATATATATATATATATATATATATATATATATATATATATATATATATATATATATATATATATATATATATATATATATATATATATATATATATATATATATATATATATATATATATCACACAAATCTGGCAGATTCGATGCACATGCATAAATTGTAGTCAAGGGCAGGAATACTCTTGAGATTCACGCTTCCTTTATTGCTTCCAACGTTTCATGATTCATAATCACATCATCAGGGAATTCTATGAAAAATGAAATTAATTAATAAAAGTGCTGAACGGCTAAAACTGAATTACGTTTAAACATTAGTCACTAAAAATCTATAAAGGCCGTTCAAAATTACACACACTAGAGCACACTTAAATACATACACACAAAGTATAAAATCACGTTACATACGGACACATATGGTTACACAAGAGCACATTAAAAATAGCGAAATCACAAAACCCTCCAAGTAAATAAAAAAAAAATTAACAAAAAATTGTCTAATTTTAAGAAAATTCTTTTCCAAAGAATGGAGAAACAAACAAAGACAGTAATACACTTATAAAAAAAAGCGGAAGACGCTAACCTTACACTGCAAACGACAGAACCACACTAACAGTAAAAGAAAAATATATACAGAAAAACAAAACAAAAAGATCAGAGGTATAAATAGTAATGACCTATGACAAAAACAATGGAATTGAGGCAGTTTGCGTGTTTAATGAGGGAACCCGCAGTTTAATATTTAAAGACTCAAGTATCTGCAGTTTCTGTTGGTTCTGTGCTTGGCCAATAACTTTAAAACCATCATAATTTATATGTGCCTTGCACTTGGTGGCATGATTTCTTATACAGGATAGCTCTGGATTGGAGAGTCGGCATCCAGTTCTATAACTCACCCCCTTATGAGAGTCGGCTCTGACCCTAAGAAGCCGCCTGGTGGATCCAACATATGTTCCCAGACCACATCTGAGACAAGTATATTCATAAACAACACCAGGCGACGTCAAAGGGCAGAGCCGATCTTTAAACCTGAAGAGTGAGCCGATTGTCTTTGGATTTCTTGGGATGAGTTTTATGTCAATGGCCCCAAAGTACCTCTGAACGATCTTAATGAAATCCCTTCTAAAGCTATCATCGTGTAAAAATGGGAAAACAGCGTATATAGGGAGTTTGGGGACATTAAACTTTACTGTAGGGATGAATGATTTGTTCAATAGTCTGGAAAGAATTCTATAGAAAGTTTTGTTCGGGAAGCAATTATTATTAAATATTGTTGCAGGAAAAGGATTTCTTCATGAAAAAGGGCCCAACTAGAAGTGAGAGTTAAAGCACGGTGTATGAGAGTGTGGACAGAGTTAAGTTTGAAATTAAAAAAGCAGGAGCTATAAGAGTTTGACCCAAGACCAGTAAACGTTCTTTTTCTAAAAACAGTAGTACTGAAACGGTCATTTTCTTTGAAAATCAAAATATCTAAAAAAGCCAGTTTAGAATCCTGTTCCTTCTCCAAGGTAAAAGTGATGCTGCTATGACAGGCATCGGCAAAATCAAGAAATCGGTCGGAATCGGTTTCATGTTTAAAAAGAACAAACGTATCATCTACGTATCGAGAGTAAAAAAGAGGGCTATAGGCCAAGGGGCATTCTTCAAGGATGTGCTCCTCCAGGGAGCACATAAAAATGTTCGCAAAGGTTGGTCCTAGCGGACTTCCCATGGCCATGCCTTCTATTTGTTTAAACAGTTTTCCATTAAATACAAAGGCCATATCCAGCACTGCTAGTTCTAAGAGCGATTTAAGAAAGGGGCGATTAAAATTACAGTAAACAGAATCAGGATTAGGAAAGAGCTTTTCAAGGATAATAGTAATAGTTTCTCTAACGGGAACATTTGTAAATAGTGATTCTACGTCTAGACTTGTCATAAATAAATCGGAGTCTTGATACAAGATACGGTCTTTGAATTGTTCTGAATTTTTTAAGGTATATTGGTTTGTGGTCAAGGGTTCCAAAAGGGGTACAAGGAATTTCGCTAGCTTATAGTTTGGGGCATTGTACGAAGCAAGGATGGGGCGAAGAGGAACATTGGTTTTGTGAATTTTGGGAAGGCCATACCGATTGCCGAAAGAGGAACCAGCAGAAAAGAGATCTTGGTATACCTCCTCATCTATGATTTTCTCATTTTTTAGTGTTCGCAGAAACCTATTGATTTTGTCTTCTAATTTAAAAATTGTTTGGTAATTTGGCAATCCTATTTCTTGAAATTTAGTGCTATCATTAAGAATCACATTCATTTTGTTAATGTATTCGGACTTGTCTAGAATTACAGTTCCCCTCCCCTTATCAGGCCTAGTAATAATCAAATCGTCTCGTTTGGCTAAGGCTTTAAGGGTTACAAGGTCACTCTTCCTAAAAAAAGGGAGCCCAGTGGGTTCTGAGTTTGGAAAAAGCACCATGAGACAAC
>NC_089788.1:33183267-33235767 GCF_040412425.1 Macrobrachium rosenbergii | reverse complement strand
TGTAGTTATTTTTAGGATTTTCACTGTATTTTCACATAAACACGTCCACAACACTATAGTAATTCATATGGAACCACTTTTGTAAGAAATAAAACAATTACCAGGTTTTGCTTAAGGACTTGCTGCGTTGTTTTCAGTACAGTTGATGACTGAAGAATGGGGTGGGGGGTTGGGGGGGGGCGTCATATGACTGAAGTTCCGGCGGCAAATTTGAGCCTGGTAAGGGAGCTGCTGGGCGCAAAGTAGAAACTTTCTCTTCTTCTGGGGCTGTTGCCATCGAAATAAGCAGCTCTCAGCAGCTACTTCTCCTTATATTAGACAGTGGTAGCCTTTAAGTTTATAATAGATAAAACAATAATAGTGATCGATGGTGATCCCATGAGATATGATAACTTTAGTGAAGACATCATTATTTCCATATATAAAAGTTATGAACAAAATATTTTATATTCAAATAACTTTACATGTTTTATTTTATCAACATGCAAAATTATACTACCAATACTTGAATAGTAAAAGATCTATGAGCCTTTACTTTTTTTATGCAAATACTTCGAAACTGTATTAACTAAGGATAAAAAAATCTATTTTAGTCCAGAGGTGTTTTAGTACGTGCTACATAGGCTATAATTTATGTATTCATGCTTTTTCATCAAATTTTAAAACCTAGACTTTTGATCACAAAATGGAAGATTCCGACCACTGTGCAACGGGTCACAACGGAACCCGGAGCCAAGGGGAGAATAATGAACTAAAATCCTACAGGACGGACAAGTTAATGCCTTTATCTGTCACTCGGTAAAATAAATTTTGCATGTGGGAAACTCTATTTACATATATGTCCATCAATGTAGATGAAAAATTTTTCATGGTTAAGCGACCGAGACTGCACATCGGCCCAATCATTCATTTTCACTGAAAGAAGAGCTTTTTTGAGTGGGATTTATAAAACGTTAAATGTTTCGGAAAACGCATTCTCGGAAAGGAAGGCATGAGGGAAGGACAAGTCTGGTAGGCGACGGAATTAGCGGTTTCCATACAGTATGTGGGGGCTTCACATAGTGTGTGGTACTTTCACACGATATGTGGGACTTGTTTATTCCATAGAAAGGGTAAAAAGTCAAATAATATTCACTGGCAAATAATTCATAGACAAGATTCCTATCAAAGTAGAGGACTAACAAAGCTTCCGTCGTCAGAATTAAAAAAGAAAGAGAAGAACAAAAACTCCATCAATGGAATTCAAAAGGAACAGATTTCCCGGAATGTCATCGAGATGAGCTGATGTCAGACATATGACACAAATATCATCAGAGGATGAGGCAGAGGAAGAATGTGGATGAAAGTGGGGAGGAAAGCTGGGAGAAGTTCAAAGTCCTCTAGAAGTCCTTTTGAAGTCTTCTGACGTTCAAAGTGGTCTCTGATCTTACATCAAAGGAAAGATCTATCAAGATAACATCAAGCTTTACAAGGTGCTAGAAACCTCATCAGAAATCAGAGGTTAGATACTTGCAACAGACCTCAGGGGTCTAACGTGGGTAGCAATGGATCAGCATCGCCCGAGAAGCCAAAAAAAGAATGAGATTATTAAAGAGTTTGCACCAGTACCAAAGGATACAGAGGTCTCTATCAGGTAACAGATGGGCTGCTTCTGATTACTTAATTATGCTGTCGGATTTCGGGCATCGGTTATGCCGAACCATCAATGTTTTTATCTTGCAGTCGAGCTCCCTTTTCATCCTGGTTGGGCCGTTGTTGTTGTTAGTTGAAGCTGGCCATAAACCGGCACGGCCACTTGCTCCTTAAGCTCCCCATAATTCTCAAATGAAAAAAGAAAATCAAATGTTGACACATCACCACAAGAGAATCAGATATCAAGTCCTGGAAATTCTGATTTCAAACAGATATTAGGATTTTACTGTGTCTTCCTTTTCCCAAAAAACAGCGAAGATGTTATAGCCATCTAAAAGAATAAGGAATTCATTTTCATAGGAATAAATAAATGTGGTAAGCGACTGGGTTCTTCAATATTATATTCTAACCTGAACTTACTGTTGATTCTTGAAGGCAGGCTCAAACACTTTTACCCTTTTTGTAAGATTAGTTATTATGAACTTTTAAGAAATGTATCTACGACAGGACAACATTTATAAATTAGATTTATTTTTAAACAAGTATTATCTAATAAAACTTACTTAAATTTAGAAAATGCGAAAGAGGAATACGATGAGAGACAGAAATATGGGGTTTGTTTTAAAGTGTATTTAAGCCATAAGTAAGTTACTTTTGGTAACAGGGGTTCCCGTTAATGATGATGAATTTTAAAAATATCATTGTGGTCAGTGGATTTGGTTGTCAAGTAGACAGCATTGGTAAAATTTTCAAATCAACCTTCAATTCTTATTCACCTTAAGCAGAGAGATATCAGTGGTATAACTGCTGCGGTTGAAGGTGTGATGATTGCGGTGTTTTTTATATTTCTATTCTTGATGTTGTTGCAACTCTGCAACAGTCATGGATAGTTCAACAAGAGCATAAGTAGATCGTGTTTGGCCTTCACCGACCATTGCCTTTGAAGGACGAGATCCTCCAGGGCGGACCTTAATGTTAGGCTCGTATAGCACAGTGTTTCCAACCCAGAATTGCATCGCTGTATTTTTATGGTTCTCCACACCTCTCATGTGTTGTTTCTCCACATCTGTTGGCATAAAAAAAAAAAACTTAGGATTATAGCTGATGGATTTTACTAAGAGAAAATAGATTTGGGGAATTAATAAAAAAATGAAGAATGGTCATATGAGAGAATGCCAATTTGATATACTAAAAGATAAAAATGTCAAAATCGAAAAACAGGCAACATTCGAGTGTTGTAAAAATGAAATACAAATGGGGAATATGACTGAGATAAAAAAAAAAAAGTGAATATGCAAATAATAGGGCAAGACATACCCTAGTATTTGCGCAAATATTAATGTGGTAAATAAGAAATAAAATTATTTGAATAAATAAAACACAAATAAGCGGTGATGAGTAGTAATGAGAATGAAAGTTCAAACCTTAGTGCCGTAAATAGAAACAAGTCTTAACAAATGAAAGTCTTGCCCCCAGTCAGCTGAGCAACTTAAGGCCTGAGTGAATTAAATGAAACGAAATTCTAACAACTAAAAAATATCACCTTCTTGACCCCTGCCGACATCGACCATGATCTGGGGATCATCCCCAGATTATGGGATTCACCAGCCACCCAAGCTCTTGAATGACAAGAATAGCAAAGACAGGCAATTAAAAAAAAATTCTAGGTTCAAGCTCCATTAAATTATCGTTTAACAGTTCATTTCAATTTGTTTTTACTTTTCATTCTATTCTCTTGTGATATTTGCGTATAACCTTCATGTATCTTATATTCATTCTTTCTCTGCTTTTTGTTTTATCTTCTGATATCTTAACATCTGTTTTCATGGCATTTGATACAGTCAGTCACCTCTTAACATCACTCTCTCTGTCTTCACCTTTGCTGACTTGATTTCATTCGCGGAAGGAGGAATCTCAACCCCAGATGATTTTCCGAGCGATTGAATTATGGAAAAATCTGAATAGTAAAACGACTTTTTTTTATAGTATGAAATCTCTCTCTCTCTCTCTCTCTCTCTCTCTCTCTCTCTCTCTCTCTCTCTCTCTCTTCTAGATTAACTACTACGGATCTTTTCTTCAAGTACTAATTAGCCATTATTAGAATAAAGTCCTAAGTAAAAAATGAATAAATAATAAGGGGAGGAAAGGTTCGTTCTTTTTCCCTAGTTAATCCATGAAACGTATTTACTTCCAATCAAAGACTCAATCCATACCGAGCATGTTGCCAATCTTTCTAATTCCCTGAATGGTGTCCCATCCAGCGATTGCGTTCACACAGGGAAGATTCGGCAGGCGGAGGCCGGAGCGGCCTCAAACTTGAATTTAATATGCTTTGATTCCAATGGAACCGTTCACAGAAGGAGCTGAAAGCGCCGGCAGGGTTCAGATTATATCGTGAATGAATTCTGGCACTGAACAGGGATTGCCAACCAGTTATTCTCTTATAGAGTTATCGTTGAACAGCGTGATTTCAGCACTGATAATTCTATGGCATAAGTTTTTTATTATGTGTACTTTCTCTTTATATTATTGTCTGCTACTATTCAGCAAAAAGTCATTTTTATTTCACTTTCTCATTATTATCCTACACTGCCAAATTTCATACAATATTATTTCTTTTACATTAATTGCTATTGCCTTTTTTATATGAATCTCGGAACGTTATTAAAACTTCCGAGTTTTTAGTTTGTTACTGGTTTATTTACAAACTCATTAAGTAATTATTTCGGCGTCAAGCACACCGTTCTCAGGTGAGGTTACAATTAAATCTACATTCTTTGTTATTGTTTAAAATTGAACTGGCCTTATGCCAGCACGGCCCCTTGCTCATAAAGTAGCCCTTGAGGGATGATGTGTAAGAGAAATCAATGGTCATCAGGGAAGCGCAAAGTCTAATGCGCAAGTTAAAACCCTGTTAGTATATGAAGAAGAATTTGTGGTAGTGAGTCCTGGAGAGTCAGAGGCAGCCAGTACAAAAATTGAAAAACAGTTTAGGGGCCTTTCAAAAATTACTTAACACTTTTTTGGGTAATTTTTGAACACCCTCCCCGCCTTGTCACGCCTTGTAACACATGTCCTAACACACCTTAGAAAATTATGTGACATCAGCTAGTAACCCCCTCCCCACTTGCATTATTATTCTATGCCATGTAATACATTATAACAGAAAATGTTGAAGTACAAACAACGGTTGAGTTTGTGATATTTTTTTAAATATATATGATTATGCAAAAAAAATTAAATACCATATTTTCAATATCAATAAATACAATAAAAGTCTGATGCAGAATCTTTACTATCTCTCTTTTGTCCCTCTACATTTACATCTTTTCGAAAGAAGTATAGGAAAAAATTCTGAAAATTCGTGTAACTTATGGCCGCACACCCGTCCCCCCCTAAGGAGTTACGTAATTTTTGAACGGTCCCATATGTGAAAGCCTGAAAACCCTGTGTAATCTACGGAATCAGTGCCATATATCACCTATTTGTAGATTTTTATTTTGGCTATAGTTGAGAGCATCGATCTTTGATTGGTAGAGGATCGAAGGCGAAAAGCAGAAAAATTTAAGTAAGATAAGAGGTGGGGTTGTTACTTCTACTGAAAGGAGGATATATATGTCAGCTGTCTATATTTACTGTATTAGCTCTTGGCCCGCGATTGTCTCTCTAAGGAGGACTGTAGAGTGAGTGTCAAATTGCTTTATTTGTGTATTTCCTGGTACTACGGCAATAAAGCTTAATAGATTAAAAGCTTAAGTAGAAGACAGAGTCGTAGTTGAAGAATCCGATCATTAGACATTAGGCTACTAAACAGGGAAAGGAAAAACATTAGTAAGACAAAAAGAGCAGTTGCCATTCATAAGGACTAACGACTGTTCAAGTGCTGTTCAAAGAAAGAGACTCGGCGAGAGTGGAAGTGCCAAAAGGTAAATAGGTTATTTAGAAAGGTTATGGAGGTCTGCTGGTGACAAATTCATCAACATAACTTGTATTTTCTTAAAGTTATTTTTATTTCTTTTCTACGAGATCAAAAATAACCACAGCAGATATTTTCGCTGGTTATCTCACTGGTAGGCTGTGTTGTTTTCGAAGGTTTGAAGAGTACGGGGTTGAAGGAACAGTGAGAGAACTAGCAGAAAAAGATACAGAGGTCGGAAGTAAAGGGGGTGGGGTTAAGGTGTGGCTAAAAGCAGGTGGAGGCGATGGCTTAGATGTTGATGTCTCTTTATGAGTTACTGATGATGTTTTCACAGATTGCTTGGTTGTTTTATTTAGTGGTACTTGCTATGTTAGCTGCCCGCTCTGAAGGTTCATGTTTGCTGATGTCTTGATTCAGGTTGTGGTGTCAATTATGCAATGCTCGGTAATCTGACACTGCATTGTCTGAACCACGCAGCTAGGACACAAAAATAAGAACGATTCACCTTCCTTGAATTTTTCCAAACACTCCTAGTCTCGCGTTTCCTTCTACAAATTCCATGCACAGTTTGTCCTTTTCAACGGTCCTGATGGTATTCAGAGTGCTTGCCAACGGTATCATCAGAGAGGCTCGGGGAGTATATTTCTTAGTAAGGAAAATAATCCTGTATTTTTAGCCACACTTGATGGGACACAGGTTCGTTAAATGCAGCAAAAATTTTCTTCAAGGTGTCCTTGAAATTTGTTTTACATCTCCGGGCATTGTCGACTTAGGAGAGTTCAAGCAGATGGAAGTGTAGCAGGGTAGGCTAAATTGCTTTTTTGAGCTTCTCGATCCTCTGTTATAGGAGATTCTCTTTGAAGATTTGGTCTTACAGTGATTTTTAAATCCAAGCTTTTCTTTTCCGGGGCAACTGTGGCACTTAAAACTTGGGCAGAGGGTATTCCACAGGATTAGAGAGCAGTGGGAAAGGATGTGGAGCGAGGATGAAGACTGGAGTCTTGAGGAGGAAGAAGGATTAAGCAAGCAGAAGGGGCATGAGTAAAGGAAGGGCAGGGGGAGGAGGAAGAAGAGGAAGATGTGGAGAAAGGAGGAGAAAGAGGGGGGATGTAGAAGAAAAAGGAGGAAGAAGAGGATGTAGAAAAAGAAGGAGAATAAAGAGGGGATGAGTCAGAAAGTGAGGTCATGTTGTTTCCTGTGCTTATCTCAGGGGAAAAGGCGAGCTTCGTTACTAGAAAAAAAAGCCTGTCGTAGGAGATAATTTCTTCTCTAAAAGAGTCATGGATCATCCTTATACTTGTAACTGTCACAGAAATCAGCAGTAAACAATGGTATGGAGGTTGCGTCCTCAAGCCGGGAAGTCTCCAAGTCTCACTAACGATACACAGACAGTTATGACGTAGCCACTAAACGGGGGTCCCCACACAAAAGTACATAGGTTTTAATTGCTACATACAATAAAAATAAGAGGCTTGATGAACTAAGTTTCCCGCCACCAAGGTCTGCGTAAATTTCTTCACTACCTAGGTCTCAGCCTCCACGTCCAATGCCTTGTGTCTCCTGGCGGATGGCAGGACGAAATGTGATTCTGTAGTTTTATTGGCGCCACTTCTGCAAAACATTGTCTTAGGTAGGTTTTTCTTGCCTGATTGTTTTCGTTGCTATCATCAGTTCGCCCTCCGTTGGTCTCCTGTTGTTTGTGCCATTTGGTGGAATGTTGAAGAATTGCCCCGTAATTTCTGTGATACTGCAGACGCATCCTCAGAGTTGTCGTGATTTGAACAGTGCAGATGACCTTGAAGAATATATATATATATATATATATATATATATATATATATATATATATATATATATATATATATATATATATATATATATATATATATATATGTGTGTGTGTGTGTGTGTGTGTGTGTGTGTGTGTGTGTGTGTGTGTGTCCAAACATTAACTGACAAATGTCATTGAATATCTAATTTGCTCGACCTCGAAAATAACACCAAAGAAGAATTATGATAGACAAGTGGTTCGTCATCTGGCGTAATCGATCCACCTAACAGCGAGAGCCAACGACTTCCGTGATGTCTCTGACCACTGGACTGTCAAGAGAGGTATAAATTGATACCGAGTACAGGTATCTGTACTTAGAGTCGACTTCAACCCGGCCCCACCATGACAGCAGACTGGTACGTTTAAAACACTTTTTTATATAAAATGCCACACTGATGTGACAAACATTCAAAAATAGCAAAGTGTTTCAAACGGCTGTCATGGTGGGGGTGGGTTGATGCCGACGCTCAGTGCAAATACCTGCACTTGACGGTGGTATATACAGTTTTGTACTTATAACAGTTCAGTGGTCAGAGGCGTCACTGAAGTCGTTGGTTCTCACTGTCGGTATTACTTCCGAGGTAGAGCGAATTACTGTATATTAAACGACATTTGTATCTTAATGTTAGTATGTATAAAACGTCAGTGATGTGATAAAAGTTCATATATATATATATATATATATATATATATATATATATATATATATATATATATATATATATATATATATATATATATATATATATATATATATATATATATATATATATATATATATATATATATATATATATATATATATATATATATATATATATATATATATATATATATATATGTATATATATACATATATATGTGTGTATGTATATATATATGAAATTTTTACCACACCTTGATTTATATACAATCGTGAAGCTACAAATGTCGTTTGATATCCCATTCACTCTACTTCAGGAACATCCCCAATGGGGAATTATCACCAAAGGGGAATTTTTAAGTGATAAATGGATCGGTACCGCCGGGTCTCGGCCACTCGACACAGTACCTTCCAACGACTCCAGTCGGCTGTCAAAACCACTGAGCCATCAAGAGAGGTATACGTTAATGCCGAATCTGCTGTACTTATTTACCCATCAAGAGTGGAGAAACTGTACTTAGCTTTGGCATTAACCCACCTCCACCATGATAGCTCATTGGTACGTTTGGAACACGCAGCTCTTAATATGAAATTTTTATCACACCATGATTTATATGCAGTCATGAAGCAAAAAATGTCGTTTAATATCCAATTCACGCTACTTCAGGAATATCCCCGATGGGTACATTTGGAATACGCAGCTCTTATCATGAAATTTTTATCACACCGTGATTTATATACAATCATGAAGCTACAAATTTCATTTAATATTCGGTTCAAGCTACTTCGGGAATATCTAAAAGGGAATTATCACCAAAGGAGAATTTTTATGTGAGAAATGGATCGGTAGCGCCGGGTCTCGATCACTCTACACTGTACCTTCCAACGACTCCAGTGGGCAGTCAAAACCACTGAGCCATCAAGAGAGGTATAAGGTAATGCCGAATCTGCCGTACTTATTTACCCATCAAGAGCCGGGAAACTGTACTTAGCTTCGGCATTAACCCACCTCCACCATGATAGTTCAATGGTATGTTTGGAACATGCAGCTCTTATTATGAAATTTTTATCACACCATGATTTATATGCAATCATGAAGCTACAAATGTCGTTTAATATCCAATTCACGCTGCTTCAGGAATATCCCCGATGGGTAATTATCACCAAAGGGGAATTTTTAAGTGATAAATGGATCGGTACTGCCGGGTCTCAATCCCTCGACACAGTACCTTCCAACTTATACCTCTCTTGATGGCTCAGTGGTTTTGACCATCGACTGGATTCGTTGGAAGCTACCGTGTCGAAGGATCAAGACCCCGCCGTACTGATCCATTTGTCACTAAAAATTCCCCTTCAGTGATAATTCACCATCGGGGATATTCCAAAGCAGCGTGAATTGGATATTAAACATTTGTAGCTTCATGATTGTATATAAATCACGATGTGATCAAAATTTCATAATAAGAGCTGTGTTCCAAACATACCAATGAGCTATCATGGTGGAAGTGGGTTAATGCCGAAGCTAAGTACAGTTTCCCCACTGTCGATGAGTAAATAAGTACAGCAGATTCGGTATTACCTTATACCTCTCTTGATGGCTCAGTGGTTTTGACCGCCAACTGAAGTCGTTGGAAGGTACTGTGTTAAGTGATCAAGACCAGGCGGTACCGATCCATTTATCACTTAAAAATTCCCTTTCGTGATAATTCCCAATTGGGGATATTCCTGAAGTAGCTTGAATTGGATATTAAATGACATTTGTATCTTCATGAATATATATATATATATATATATATATATATATATATATATATATATATATATATATATCACACACAGATATATACAAAGACAGAAATATTGTTTAATATCCAATTCTCTATACTTAGGGAATAACTTACACACAAGGGGAATTATAATAGATAAGTGTTTCATCACCAGTGGGATTCGAACCGCTGGTTGATTTAGAAACAAAGAAAGACAGTGACTTTGAACACTAAACCTTCAGGGGAGGTATAAGCTGATATCGGCTATCCTGTACAGATTCTTGTCGAATTCACGTTTCGTACTTAGTATCGATATCAACTTACCTCCATAATGACTGCTGATTGGTAAATTTGTAACACGTGGCTAACAATGACTTTCGTCACTTGCTTCGTTACATTTTTATATTCACAATTATTAAACGTCAAATATCGTTTAAAATCCAGTTTGTCATAACTAGGGAATAACTTACATGAAAAGGAAATTATAATTAAGAATTGTTTCATCACCAGTGGGATCTGAATTGCCGTTTGGTTCAAAAGGCATATGTACAACAGAGTCGTCAAAAGGCATAAGTACAGCAGTGGATTTCATCTTATAATTCAGAGGTTTTCAACCAAGGGCGTCGCAACCCCGAGAGGAGTCGGCAGCCTTTTTTCTGGGGGTCTTGAGGTCGTTCTTGAGCGAGGGTATGTTTTAGATTCTTTCAGCTTCAGCGCCATTACACCTACCTGATCGTCAGGCCAAAACAGTCTATAATTTAACTTATTTAACAGAAATAGATATCATAATATCTTTTTAATGCAAGTAGCAGATTTATTACAGTGCAGTGCTCTTTTTGTCCCAGAATGTTCAGGGCAAGCAGTCAGTCACCCAACAATGCTCCAGTGTTTGGTGACTTTGATTTATATATAATATACTTTCTTGATGGCTCACTGGTCAAAGTCACTTTCTTTGTTCTTTTTCTAAACCAAAGTGGATAGCAACTTATGCCCTCCTTGATGGCACAATGGTCAAGGTCATTGTATCTTGTTGTTTCTAAACCAGACTGAGATTCAAGCCCCTCTGGTGACAAAAAACATTGATTAAAACTCCGTTAGATGTAAGTTATTCCCGGTGAAAACTCCCGATAGGTGTAGTTATAATTAGAGTGAACTTATTAAACAATATATGTGGCTTAACGTTTGGGAATATGATAAATTTTATGGTGTATGTAACAAAATTCATATTATATATATATATATATATATATATATATATATATATATATATATATATATATATATATATATATTTATAAATATTCTGCTGTTTGCCCTCTCTGCATTATTTAGTAAAAAAATATCATTCTAACAAAGACAGGATGCTCATGGGCAGAGATAGGCTGGGTGTATTTCAAAAAGTAACGTCTTTAGTTTTAGGGGCCTAACACCATAGGAGGGTTCACCAAGTAACCTCTGGTAAAGGTGGTCTTAAGGTTCTTTTTCCCTATTCTATGTATCGCCGATGTTTGTCAAAATTTCAGACTGCCCCGAGGCATAAAGACATATTGATGCGAAAACCACCCAGCGTCAGACCCCAGAAGAGGTCAGAGAGAGACTTGTGAACGCGGGAGCCACACGCATTGTGTGTGTATCTAATTCTGTGTACTTGCCCCTCTGACTGTTTCATTAGTATTAACCGGTGTTTTTCAAGACTTCTGATCGTCAGTTGCATGTGCAGTGACCTACGTCAATGCCCCTCGCTAGTATCTCCTTTGTTTTCCCTCTTTGCCACAATCTACGATAATATGGTATAACCAATTTACTTTTATGAAGTCTAGTGTAAGAATAATTATATTGCTTAGCGACTGTGTAACCTATTCCCGTGCAATAAATAGGGATTAGGAAGGTTAAATAAGTAATTTTCAGCATTCAGGCAGCCTTGTGTCTCGAATTGTTCGAAGAGAATTAGTCTTCAATAATACGAACTGCATACGATATCTCACATACTTCGTTGCGTTATAACTCTACTTGAAGCAAGGAAAAATTGACTGTGTTCATGTAATTTCCTCGCTAACCGCACATTCTTTCTTTGTCGGGACCAATTGGGAAGTAAACTGGGGATTAAAACCCTTTATTCCTGTATTGTTTCCCGGCTGGTGACCTTATTTAATTAAGTAATTGTCTGTGTTTAACGGTAACTTTAGTGACAGGTTACGTTTGGCAACTCAGGGCCTCATATACATTAATTAATTAATAAACTCATCATCCAAGCCCCTACATGTAACAATTATATATATATATATATATATATATATATATATATATATATATATATATATATATATATATATATATATATATATAATTAAGCAACTCAGGCCTCATAACTTACATTAATTAATTAATAAACTCATCACCCAAGCCCTACATGTAACAATTATATATATATATATATATATATATATATATATATATATTGCACATCACAATATTGTATTAATTGTGATATCATATAAATATATATATATATATATATATATATATATATATATATATATATATATATATATTGCACATCACAATATTGTATTAATATATCATATAAATATATATATATATATATATATATATATATATATATATATATATATATATATATATATATATATATATATATATATATATATATATATATATATATATATATATATATATATATATATATATATATATATATATATATATAATATATATATATATATTATATATATTTATATGATATCACAATTAATACAATATTGTGATGAGCAATATTATTCTGACTTTTTCGAGTCACGGGGTGGCAGTCCTTGTTGGCATATTCGGTGCTCTTGTCCAGTTGGCCTTGAACATGAAAGACGTAGACAGTAAAATTCTAATCTCAGAAATTTACAAAGTAAGGCCTAAGTGGAATGCATCTCCCTATTACAACTGATAGAAAATGTATCGTTTGTCAGAGGGCAGTAATTGAAGAGAATTGGTTGAACGAGTACAGTTTTATTAGGATTTTAAAAAACTGCAAATTAGAGTCTTGTAAAAAGTAAATCAGAATGTGACAATGCCACATTATAGGAGAGACTTCATTGGGGGAGCGGCCCCTCCTAAACGATTTTCAAAATTAATTTTAATGTATATACAAAACATTTTTTTACACTTTAAATGTTTTTTTAGTACAGTATGTGAAAGGTTAGGTCGTTACCATTCATATGAGTGGCAAGATCATAGCCAGTGTCAACAACAGGTGCATTTAAAATGTCTTTCTCTCAGCCTGGTGAAGGGTATTATGACTAGAACTGCAATGCATTGAGAATTTTCAAGAACTTTTTAAGATAAACAGCGTGAAAGGCAAAACAATAACTGAAAAACAATCTGATGTAAATTATTATGAATGAAACTAATTTTTAAACGTTTTGCAAGCAGTACCGATAACTACAGAAATTTTCCAGTTATAAAAAATACCCCACAGTCCAGGGAAATTACAGCTTATTAGGCCTCTGCCAATTACTGATTGATAGAAAAATTGTAGATAGATACAACTGTATATTTAAGAAAAAATCGTACACAGTAATAATAGAAATTAACAAAAAAATTTGAAAAAATATCCTTAACAAATACGAGGATGAATATATTCCTCGTCTTTGTCAAGGATATGACATACAACTTGAAGGCTGAACACTACCTTCCACCTGCAACCTTTGCCTCGGGAAACGCCCTCAGCTTCCCACCCCATGACCAAGAGCCCTGTGTGAACGCAGCCTAATGATTCAGGGTCTTTGTCGGTTGGGATAAAGGCAGTCTTCCTCTAGAGTTGCTTCCACTTGTGGGACTGACCCCCGTGCAATTTGCGAGTATTTCTGTAATTGGTGATAATTATGGCGCCCAAAAAATGCTGACGGATTTCATGGAATTTCTTACTTCCATATTCCATAAAATCTATCAGAAATTTAGGTTTCTGCTCATGACTAGTCCTTTAGATTTTATGAAATTGGCTCATATGTTTGTACGTCTCACTCACCCTCAATCCGTTTCATTCACACCAATACAAAAATGTTTTTAACGCATTGTTATTTTATCTTGCTTGCGATAGTCTTTAATTGCTTATGATGCCTTTTCATAGTTTACATCAGTCATGTCATCCCTTGTTATATCATTTTAACAGACTACAATAGATTTTTCTTCATTTTCATGTGCTTTTTCATAGCTTGCAAACGCCTTTTTGTAGCTCAGAAACTGTCTTTCTTGTAGCTTGGAAAGGACAGTTTTATAAATTACAACCGCATTTTTTTTTATATTTTCAAGAGCTTTATTGTCCTCTTAATGACCTTTCATCGGCATTTGATAGTTTGCAACCGCCTTTTATGTTCGGTGATAAATTCCATGGCTTATAACAACCTCTTCCATCCCCTTGAAGACTCCTCAAACCCAACAGTCCTTAACTGCTTAGAGTCACCTTTCAAGACCAGACTGCTCATCCACGCGGTAATCAAGTGTAAGAGGTTAAGACGGAAAGACAGAAAATAGAACTATTCTGAATAAACAGTAATAAGCGAAGGAACTAGGCGAGAAATGAAATATTTCCAAAAGATTTTTTCATTGGCACACTATATAATAACCATTTTCATATCGTGGTGAAAACAATTTGCAGCTCATATCCAAGAGACACATAGATAGAGATTTTGCTTCAGAGCTTGAATGTTTATTGGATTCACAAGTATGAATGCCAACAAAAGCTCTTCGTGTTTAAGTGTTTGAGGGTTCGAATAATGCCACCGGCGTCAGAATTTCTTCATTTGCTTCTTTCCTTGGGTCTTAGGTTTTGCAGTGACAAGCGTTCCAAAATATGTATACAGAAATCGAAATCGAGAAGTTAAGAGTTGATTTTGGCTTTACACAACCGCACCCACCCACCCACACACACACACACACACACACACACACACACACACACACACACACACATATATATATATATATATATATATATATATATATATATATATATATATATATATATATATATATATTCCTGTCAGGGATAACTTTCGTCAACCCAACTGGACCATAATTGACACCCCTCCCTCTACTCCCAATCCCAAGCCCCTCCAAATTCCCAGCACCCCTCTCCCGACCTAATCGGCAAACCACCCCCCAACCCTCCCCTTCCTCTTACACTCGTACTCTCACTAACCAGCAAGAGAGAGAAAGAGAAAGGGAGAGATTCAAATTCAAAGAAAAGAGGATACTTTGAGAAAAAGGTGAAAAACGTTCCCTTTTGATGTGCCCTTTTTTTACGGCTTTTGATGAGAGATGTGATTCTCTTCATGCGCGCCGAGGCTCAGTTTTTCCATAAAGAGTCACGCATCCAGTGGTTGGTTTTCTGTGATTTCTTTTTTAGAACTTTTCTGTGTTCTGCGTTCCGGGATTTTCTCTTTGTAGAAAGAAGTTTACCTTTGGAGGATGAGGTGTTTGATTTGTATTGCTTTTTTTCTTGCCTGTAGAGTAATGAAAGATTGTACATAACTCGCAGTACTGTAAGCACTAATTATTGCTATTGTTATTATTATTTGTAACAGTATTTGTGGCAGCAGAAGTAGCATCGTTAAAGTTTCACTTGGCACAAAAATATAAATATAAGTAGACAGATGATTGAATAACTTAGTAAATATAATTGTGTATAAAATTCCTATTAAGTCATGTGATCATTAACTTACATAAGTGCTAGTTTACATATGTAACAATGAGGTTACAAAAAAAGAAGAAATGGTTCGCTGAAAACAAGCTCAGACCCATGCCACTTGAGCTCCAAATAAAGTGAAATAAATTCGGGCCAGTCTACTGACCACAGGCTTCGGGGGACGCTAGAAGTTAGAGCAAAGTGGGGTAAAAGAAGAGCAAAATACTGTAGATAACGAATTATTATTTTTGTGAGCAATCTATACTTCATGGTTCATGTCAGTGTTTACTGATTTGAAATAAACCATAAATGTCAATACCCTTCAAGAGCTTGTTTTTAACCACTAGAACTCGTATCTGTCGCTGTAAAGCACTGATCAAAGCCCTGGCTGATCACATTGCTCTCCCCGATCCAGGTTGAAGTTCTGAGTAGAGAGTAGTAATTCTTCATTTCACTTTCTCTTCGGACTTCCAGAGGATTTCAAAGGATATTGGATCAGAAAATGCTATGAATTCGAGAATCTAAGGGTTCACTGCATAGCAGCTTTGTTTTTGGTCTCTATAATTATATACACACACCCACACATACATACACACACACACACACACACACACACACACACATATATATATATATATATATATATATATATATATTATATATATATATATATATATATATATATATATATATATATATATATATATATATATATATATATATATATATATATATATATATATATATATATATATATATATATATATATATATATATATATATATATATATATATATATATATATATATATATATATATATATATATATATATATATTGCTCCTTGCCCTGTTTTCCGTTTGGAAGACAGAGTCTGAGACCGAGGAGACAAGCCTTCTGCCCCGTCTTGTTTTTCCAATTTAAAAATGACAATAGATTCGTCAGGGTCCAAAGTACTTTTCCATTACACTCCTCCTACACCTCGCTAAAGCGTCATTCTAAATTTACATTTATTATCTCTAGCCAAAGATCTTCTATTCCAGATAACACCTTGCCCCTGGGAGACAGAAGCAGAGGTCTAACAGCCTCCATATACCAGTGAGCTCTCTCACCTGACATGCCCGAGGTACTGGAAGCTGGCAGGTTGAGGAGGGCATAAAGGCCAAGACAGAGGTCCAGCGAAAGAGATGCAGGCCAGACATGTTATAGGAAGCATGTCACTCATGGCTTCTCCCCCCAAAAACTCCTTTGTTTTGAACGAGAGCCTCTTTATCCAAGGCCTCTCTGAGTGTACAATTAGAAACCAAGTTGATAGAGGCTCTATTGACACTGATGCACAAAATCTCCACTCAACATTTGAAGGTAAAGTCTGGGTAGATGATTCTTCGGTCCATTCTTTTGTTCTTATTCTTATTTCTGTTCCTCTCTTTTTAATGTGCTAAGACCCATTGGTTCATTGTCGATATAAATCTACTGTTAATCTGTAAACTGGCTAATCTTAAACTGATGTCACACTCCTCGAGTCTTCAGCAATTTCCCTTTGTACAAGTTGATTTCATTTTAATTTATCGAGTGTTAATGAGCCCTTTCTCCACATTTACAGAAAGGCCATAAATACTGTTGTATCTCCATCTGCTCCACTATGTCCTCAAGCACCAATCAACACCTCAAGCAATGTACTTAGTGACTGCCTCATTGTTTGGCACTCCAGTTATTGAATTCTTGTGCCAATTAACCAATTTCAGGTTTGATTGCATAATTGTTGGGCACCCCAGTTATTTAAGTTTTGTGTCAGTTAGCATATAGTGCCAAGAGCCAGGGTGAATGGCTCCGTGCAATTTACTCTTCTGATTAAATGTAAATGCATGTAATTAATTAAGCTCTAGAATTTCTCTGTTGAGTCCTTTCTCAAATTAAGATTTCTTTTAAATTACCATTTTTTCTTGTTTTGTAAGTGTTGATCCCCAGTCAGAGTCAGTAATGCCAAGATAAGAGTATTAGATCAATCAATAGCCTCTTGCAATAGGGTCAATTGCAACACTCCCCTTAGTAGCTTGTGCTAAATTTATTGCATACCAGCTAGCTGAGGGTTGCAGGATCGAAACGAATCCTTAACGTAAAGTCCTTTTACTTTCTATGGGCATACAGTGGGCAGAGGTATACAGCGTATTCCTTTTACCATTTGCTATTCATACATTTGTGATTAAGGAATACTTAAAACCCAGAATTCCATACTACATGCTGTTTGAAGGCAGCACGAGGCTCACCTGTAAGACTGAGTGTTCACTCAGAGGTCTAAGGTAGTAGGGTTGCCTGTTTTCCAAAAGTCAGGAACTGTTGCTACTGCATGTTAGTAAATTACATGGCTTAACTGATTAGGAATTAGCTAAGAAGTGAATTAGTGAAGTGATACATCGAGAGAAAAGTGCGAAATTTTTCTCTATTCGCAGTGAATTTTGCTAAATTTACATAATTAGGACAGTGATATCTGGCAACCTCCGCTCCATCAACACCGAGAGGCAGACACACACCATCGTTTCTCACCTCAGCTGTGTTTAGAAGAATTCCTAGTAAAATAAAGTAAGAATTCTTAATTCTCAGCATTACTTTAATTCTATGCATATGCCTTCATTATTCCATCAGAGAAGATTCGTACTTCATTTTGTATCTCGTAAATTAGCGAAAACGTGTATGTGCATATGTGTGTGGCAACTTGCTCGCTCTCACCAATACTTCATCCTCTCGTGTATGTAAACATAGTCACGTGACGACAGCCATCTTGTATTCTCTTGTTTACTAAAAGACTCTCCAGTGGCCTTGAGCTGTCAACAGCGAGCTGGCCATTTCAAGGGCGCTGTTATTTGTCGACCATGCTGTCAAGTTGTAATTCCATTATGCGCATTGTTATTGTTTTACCAGTGATATCACAGTTAGAGATATATTTTCCAACTGTTTACAAAATTTTACAAATTGAACATATACCCCACGAATTAACATTTTGTGGTTGAGTGTTAATAACTTTTGCATACACTCGTACATTTTTTCATCTCAGTCATCACAGCATTTAGCCATCCTACGATGTTGAAGGAAAATATTCATGCATGCTCTTGATCAACGCATAACGTCATAACGTCATTTTAACTGTTAGGTCACATGCACGTTATTCCCTTACATAACTGTAATTACTTTATAATATCAGTGGTACATTTTACCCCGTGGCAATGCTGTAATAAGAATCCGCTATCTAAAGAAGATGTACTCATTCCTTAAGGTTATGTCTCTCATGGTTGAGAATAAGACATAACTTTTAATGGTAAGAATATTTCTAGTACAAACATTTTATCTGTAACCATTGTTATTGTTTGCAACCTATTGCTTTACAACTTGCTTCATGAAAAAGCACAAAATTCAAGAAGTTAAGATAATTAAATACTAGAAGTTTGCCTGCTCTCAAACTCTGCAATACTCTCGTAAGCCCATTTACGCTTACCTCACATTTACCTTATGCTTATGCATATAATTGCGCCCAATTCTTCAGAACTAGAGCCATAACCAGAGCCATTCTCTTGAACAAAAAACAAACCTATTCTCTTGAACAAATCACAGTTCTTTGGAACAAACCAGAACCCTTCTCTTGAACAACCAACTGCTCTTCGGAACAAACAAATTGTTCTTCGGAACCTCTCTTCTGCACTCGGCAAACAAACGATTGTCGTGTGTATGTAACTTATCGCTGACCTCAAAAGTTTTGTGTATTCTGCCTAACTTCATCTGTGATCTCACTGCACCTTTGAAGTGCCACTCAAGTCTGCCTCATTTGCGACTTGATCTGTGTTATCACCAATCCACACCTTAAGTGCCACCCACCAGTGTGTAAATATTGCATCACTGGCCTAGTGGTTTCACTGCAACTTCAAGTGCTCGCAGATTTTGCACTCGTGGCCCAGTTGCAGTGTGTTTCCATGCCTATCCACACTGTGAGTGCCACATTTCTGGGCCCTCCGGACACCTGGCACCCAATTGCCAAAACCACAACCATCACTTTTGTGTATAAAAACCCACAACAAGCACAATGCCCTTTGGTATTGAGTGCCACCAGCATACCCTTCACCTTGAGTGCATTTTAGGCAACCCAACTGGGGCCCTTGAGTGCCACCTACTCGCTCCAAGAAACGCTCCCAGTGCCACCCCTTTTAGTAGGAAGCACTGCCCAGTATTCGTAGGCCCTTGCTCGAATTACTGCAATCAGCATCCAGCCCAGTGCCACCCACAGTTCTCCAGAACGATCTTGCACTTAGTGCCAGTGCCACCTCACCAAGGGGGCACTCCTATTACTAGTGGTGCCACCTATTGGCCCACACCATTGTATAACCACACCCTGCCAAAAGCAGAGTGCCATTTCCAGTACATGAAATTGATTGTACAGTCTACCACTTACCTATCTACACCTTCCCTGGAGCTTTAGGCTCACAACAGCCACAGCAACATGTCTGCGTCTACCAAAGATTACAGGAACTTCCTAGAAATTAGGAAGGGGCTGAATTTCAGGGGGTAGCAACTGAACTCATGGGTTCAAGACCAGTTACCTGCCACAAAAATGGAGAGAAAAGCAAAAGAGGAGAGGGAGAGAAAGGAGAGAGAAGCAAGGGAGGAGAGGGAGAGAAAGGAGAGAGAAGAAGCTAAGAAGGAGAGAGAAGCAGAGGCGGAGAAGCAACAACAGTTTGAGCCTAGCCTTGGCCCAGGAGAAAAGAGCCCTCTCTGAATTAGAAATACAAGAAAGGGAGAGCCAGCGTAACCATGAGTTAGTACTTGAAAAGTCTTGCCAGGAGTGTGCCATAACACTCACCCAACATAGGGCCGAGCACCCCACAGTCCATTTTCAACCGCATAAGCTCGCTATTTCCAAAGTGGAATGACACCGAACCTGAGGCATGGCTCAAAAAAATAGAATGCGTCTTCACAGACTTCGAGCCTACCACAGCAGAAATCTCTTTGATCCCTGGAAAACACATGGACGGCAAGGGCCCAGTTGCTTTCCGCTCCTTAACCAATGACGATTAGGGGGATCTTGAAGAGGTCAGGAAGGCCATCATCAAGGCCTATGAAATTACCCCTGAACACTGCAGACAACATTGGTGTGGCCAGTCAAAGGAAGCGGGTCAAACTTGGAAAGATTGAGCCTATCATAAAGCTCGAGCTGCTAAGCGTTGGTTGGAATCCCTAAATGTAACAACATTTGAGGAACTTTTCAAGCACATGCAGCTGGAGAATTTTTTCTACTATGCCCCAAGTTCCTTGGATACTTACTTACATGAGAAACATCCAAAGACCCTTAATAGCACTCCCGCTTGGCAGACAATTGGGACACCTACCAATCTCATGCTTGTTCCCTGGATCAGAAGATTCTCCAACCAAGTCACACCTCCTTGCAAGCCCAACCAAAGAACAGGCCCACTTCTAAAATTCCTGTTTGCACTCATTGCAACAAGAAGGGGCACTTGGAATCCCAGTGCCAATTTAAGGGAGGAGCCACTGCAACACCACCCCCTGATCAATCCAAACAACCTCAACCTTCTCCAGCTCCTCCAGCAGTTACAAATCATCAATCTCTAGGCCAACCAGCTAAGGGCCCTATATTTGTGGCTCCTCCTCAAGGTAGCTACCCTGCATGCCAGGTCACCTGCATTTGAGGACACTGGCGCACAATTCTCCCTAAAACTGAGAACTATAAGCACATAACCATCGAGAGTATCAGTCAAGTAAAACTGATTTTCCGAACAGTTTGCTTGAGGGTCACCAGGCCCCACAGAACTAGGGTCTGTACACTTGCAGTACCCAATACCTCCTGGAGGCTACAACTTCCTCCTGGGACAGGACTCTCATCACATCAGCAAGGTGCCATGGCCCTCACCAAATGAATAGTCACACAATGTGTACAGGCTTATAGATTTGTATGAAATTGTACTTTATTTTAGCTAAGTTATGTCTCTACCCTAATAGGTAGAAATCCGTCCTAGCCTATATGCATGCAATATTGTATTTTTAATACCTTCAGTATCATTATTGTATCATTTGCCTAAGGGGCTTAAACACAAGTTAATCCATTTTGTGACAAAAGTACGCAAGGCAGTATAAGATTTTGCAGGTGCTGCCCAAGTATTCATGCTTTCCAACTCAACTGTTGTTCATTATCAAAAGCAGACACCTTAGTAATTTTACTTTAACACATTTTGCGAAGACTTTAGAGAGAGACAATAACGTAAAACATTAAGGTGCTTGAAGACATTCACACCGAAAAGGTGTAAAATGTCATGTCCTTCGGGGGAGCTACCAGAAGTATTGATATATACTTCTCTCCTTGCCCTGTTTTCCATTTGGAAGACAGAGTCTGAGACCAAGGAGACAAGCCTTCTGCCCCCTCTTGTTTTTCCAGTTTAAAAAGGACAATAGATTCATCAGGGTCCAGAGTACTTTTCTATTACACTCCTCCTACTCCTTGCTAAAGCATCATTCTAAATTTACCTTTATGATCTCTAGCCAAAGATCTTCTACTCCAGATAACCTTCCTTGTCCCTGGGAGATATAGAAGCAGAGGTCTAATGGCCTCCACATACCAGTGAGCTCTCTCACCTGATATGCCTAAGGTACTGGAAGCTGGCAGGTTGAGGAGGGCATAAAGACCAAGACAGAGGTTAAGCAAAACAGACGCAGGCCAGACATGTTATAGGAAGGATGCCACTCGTATCTTCTCCCCCCAAAAACTCCTTTGTTTTGAACGAGAGCCTCTTTATCCAAGGCCTCTCTGAGTGTACAATTAGAAACAAAGATGATAGAGGCTCTATTGACACTGATGCAAGAAATCTTCACTCAACATTTAAAGGTAAAGTCTGGGTTGAAGGTTCTTCGGTCCATTCTTTTGTTCTTATTCTTATTTCTGTTCCTCTCTTTTCAATGTGCTAAGACCCCTTTATTCATTTATAAATCATCAGTAAACTGCCTAATCTTAAACTGACGTCACACTCCTTGAGTCTTTGGCATTTTCCCTTTTTATAAGTTGATTTCATTTTAATTTATCAAGTGTTAATGAGTCCTTTCTCCACATTTACAGAAAAGCCATAAATACTGCTGTATCACCATCTGCTCCACTATGTCCTCAGGCATCAATCAACCCCTCAAGCAATGCACTTAGTGATTGCCTCATTGTTTGGCACTCCAGTTATTGAATTCTTGTGTCAATTAACCGATTTAAGGCTTGATTGCATAATTGTTGGGCACCCCAGTTATTTAAGTTTTGTGTCAGTTAGCATCATAAGTGTCAAGAGCCAGGGTGAATGTCTTTGTGTAATTTACTCCTCTGATTTAATGTAAATGCATGTAATTAATTAAGATCTAGAACTTCTTCTCTGAGTCCTTTCTCAAATTGAGATTCCTTTTAAATTACCATTTTTTTCTTGTTTTGTGAGTGTTGATTGCCTCATTGTTTGGCACTCCAGTTATTGAATTCTTGTGTCAATTAACCGATTTAAGGCTTGATTGATTAATTGTTGGGCATCCCAGTTATTTAAGTTTTGTGTCAGTTAGCATCATAAGTATCAAAGAGCAAAAAAACAAAATGTTGCCCCATTATTTTTAACAAATTCTAGCTTATCTTTTCATCAAAAGCACAAGCCTATCTGTAATTTATAATTTTACTTAAATCCAGGGTGAATGTCTTTGTGTAATTTACTCCTCTGATTTAATGTAAATGCATGTAATTAATTAAGATCTAGAACTTCTTCTCTGAGTCCTTTCTCAAATTGAGATTCCTTTTAAATTACCATTTTTTCTTGTTTTGTGAGTGTTGATCCCCAGTCAGAATCAGCAACTCCAGAGTAAGAGTAATAGATCAATCAACATTCACAATATATATATATATATATATATATATATATATATATATATATATATATATATATATATATATATATATATATATATATATATATATATATATATATATATATATATATATATATATATATATATATGTATGTATGTATGTATGTATGTATGTATGTATGTATGTATGTATGTATGTATAAACATACATGAGTGTGAGTGTGTGTGTGTGTGTGTGAGAGAGAGAAAGAATGGCTGGTGACAGAAAGAGGTGGAGTTGTCTGCAGGTATGGCATTCCAAGAGTAAATGAAAATGCAGAGAGAAAAGGGAATGTAGTAGTAAATGGTGGAATAAGGAAAGAAGAGGTTTAGTAAGGGAAAAAACAATAATAGAAGAAAATAAGTAAGTGATGAAATAGAAGGGTGAATGTTAACAAATACTTAAGGGAGAATCTGCAATTAGCTTACAGAATAAGGTTAATGAGCAAATGGATTTCAGAATGAGGAAGTAAAGATGGTGCTTGAATTGAGTACGTTCATGGGTCGATGGAGTGAGTATTTTCACGATTTGTTGCATGTGGACGAAAGAAGAGAGGAAGAGCTGTAAAACACAAGTGTAGAAAGGTTAGCTTAAGTTTTAGGATGCTTACAGAGTAAGTGTTGGAGACATGAGGAGAGCAGTTAAGGTATGGTAAGGATATGAAGACAATAGGAATTGATGGAATTCCAGTGAGATGCTGTGGCATGATAGCGATGGTGTAATTGAGCAGCTGATCAAGTGTGTGTATCTCTGGCTGAAGGAAACATTCCACACTAATAAATCAGTGGAGGATCAAGGTGATAGAGCAGACTGTAAGCTTCCTAGGGTCAAAACATTATGCAGCATACCAGAGAAGGTGTATGGTAGGATATTAGCCAAGAGAAGAAGACAGAGGACAGAAAGATTGATGGGGCAGCGGGGGAAGAACAGATTGGGATTAGATAAGGACGTGGATATGCAGATCAAGTGTTTGTTAGAAAAAGTAATGCAAGAAGTGTGAAAATATAGATAAAGTCTGAAAGAGGCATGCATGGGCCTAGAGAAGGGTTATGATAGAATCTAACAGAGGTAGTGTTCAGGGAGGTATTAAGGATTTTGCTGAAAGCAATTAAAGTTTGTAATGTGTAAGAATAGGTAGTGGTTGGTTTGGTGTAAGCGTTCACCTATGACAAGGGTGTGTTATGTCTCTGTGGCTACTTAATATTTCCGTGGATAGTGATGTGACAAGTCAGAGACAGGTCATTAGGAGTAGGTGCAAAGTTGTGGGATAAAAAAAATAGTTGTGAATGGAGTTAGAATGGTTGTTATTCAGCAGATACAGAAACACCGGTCCCATCAGTGCTGGCACCATGCCTCCAGAACGGAACTTCTGTTGCTAAACCTTCAAAGATCACCTTTCCCAAATTCATGAGGAAGGTTGAGGAATGAACTCCATTCTGGTTCATATTTCAGGCCAAAGCGCATGAGCACACAGGCATTCCTAACCTTGTAAAATTTACCCACTTATTAGAGTAACTCAGGGTGAAACCATCACTGACTTCAGCCACGGTATAGCCATTAAACTGCTGACAGAGCAATAATGTGGTGAAAGAGAGACTTCAGGTCCATCTGTATCGACAGTTCCACACCATGCCTCACCTAAGATGAATCCACAAAGAATTGGACCATTTTGCCTCACACTGCATCATTTGGCGTAGCATTACATAGTAATTGCTAAGTAGCACTTTAACTCCAGTTTCAAATCCAAAACTGTACTGATTGCATAACAACGTGGGAGCACCTACACCACCTGCAATCTATGGTGAAAATAACACCGCCAAGGAAACCAAACACTACTTCCCAGAAATTCAGACCTCAGACAAAGTGCTATATCCATGAAGTAGGTGCCACTAACAAATGTGAAACAAACTTGGCTTTACCTTTATACTCTTACCTGAGCTCATTTTCACTGTTGATTCTTGAAGACTGGATCTACACACTTTCACTTTTCTTCTCCTAATGTCAGTTATTGTTAACTTTTAAGAGATGTATCTATAACAAGGCATTATGTATAAATTAGTTATTCTGAATATAAAAATTACTGTAAATCTAAACAATAAGAAAGGCACGTTTTCTCTGCTTTATATACTTAACAAGTACATACAGAAAAAAAACACAAGGGGAAATATGGTATGAGACAGACAGTTGGAGATTCTGTTCAAGGGTGGTATCTAAAGGCTGTCTTTTGGGACATGCAAGGGATGCAACTTCCAGGAAGAGAGGTGGTATTTATCCTCCATGAGAGATTTATCGGCAGTATAGTTGCTAAAAGTCGAAGGTGTAATGATCGGTGTTTTAAGGATGTCCTTTTTCTTGCTGTGGATACTGTAACTCTGAAATGGGTATGAAGTAAATCTTGAAAAGACTATGTGTGTCACCACCACCAAATAGTGGGATGGACGAAAATGTTGGAGATGGATCTCGACTATATGTCTAGATGAGGATACTAGGCCGGACAGCACCGGATTCTCAAACCGGTATGCAAATGGAATTTTTATGGTTCCACACCACTCCCCCGTGCAATCCTCTCCACATCTGCTGCACATAAAAGGGAGATGTAGCTTCCCTGAACATTACTAAATGGTTTTAAGGACGTCAATCACTCCAGCAAATACAGGGTCTTGAGACAATAAACTAGAGCTGGTCCTCTACCCAGCAAAAAAAATGGGTTAAGGATTACAGGTGAAGACTTCTACTGACGAAAATTAGATTGGGAATTAAAGGAACATGATGTTAGAACTTGCCTCCCCTGGAAAATATGGTGTCTGGTAGACACATGTTCTTATCAAAATTAATAAATGCGCAAATATACAGGTATTGGCCAGCCTTGTTGAAGTGTACAGAACTTCATTTGTGGACGTATTTGCACTTCTGTGAACCCCTTCAATAATGCTTTTCAATACAAGAGCCACTCATTAGGCACTTGGACCCCTTTTTGACTCACTAAAATCTGGTACTCACATTGGAAAATTTAGGGGCAAATTCAAGAAACTTGAAATTTTGAAGATCAGGGAACTTTGTCCAACCTCGCCAATCAATCTTACATCAACAGGCTCATATGTCGAGCCTCCAAGTTCTCTGAATATTCCAGAGGGCTACTCAAGGATTCCTGAGCAATTGCAGCGCCTGAATGTAGGCACTGCTTAATTGTGGATGTTAGTTAAACGTCACCGTCGATGTTGCATCCAAAAGTCTATGGAGCTTACAATACTTGTTTAAGTACCTTGCCCTCAGTTGAGAAAAATCCTGGGTAATTGCATTTGGAACGTCTGTGGCTATTCGCAGACTGGTGACATGTGATGGTAATTTGGTTAAGCTCCACACAGGGGATAATTTCTGAATGGTACTGTATTTGATACTCTAAAGTATATAGTGTTTTGCGATAAAAAAATTTGTTCTTGTTTTGAAAATGTATGTTGGCAAGAAATTCACTAATGGTTTGAAAATATTTGTTGCTCTTCCTAAGCAATCAACAGTTGTTACCCTCGACAATGTTCCAGCACTTTGATAGATTGATAGACTCCTGTCGAGCATTGACAGAGAATCTCGAGTTCTCGATTTGCACGTAAGTCGGAACTCCATACCCCAGTTCTCCTGGATGTGTCGATTTTTAATGCCCTTCCTTGCTACTGCAATGATTTTCCTCATAGGAGAATTGCCCTATGGAGACAATACTTTCCTAGCACTCATGATGAGTATTAGAAGCAGAACTGCATCTTCCCCTCTCTGCTGTCATAAGGATTGATCCAGGTCTTATGAAGTCCACAGAAATGTTACCTAAACTGGCCTGTGATTTCGTTAAGTCTTAGATGCGTTCGGCCACGAAGAAATAACTGACCTTCCTCAGTGCCACCCTCACTCAAGCAGCATTGTTACACACAATGAAAGAGCCTGGACAATAGAACAATTAGTGTCCACGAAGGAGAGGTCTAAAGACGTAGAATCGTTTGGTGATTCTCAAGAAATCCGCGTTTTACTCATAGCACCCCCGGAGGGATAAGACCTTACTCCACCTATCCAACATCAGGATTCCTGACATGCAATCCTCTCGAGGTACCTCTGTCAAACCGTGACCGAGAATCTTATCAGTACAATTTCACACCATATCTCGAGTGATTCTACTTTTGAAGAAATTGAGAAAGAAGAGATCAGGAAAAAATCAAGGCAGAGGTTTAATCCAATGCATGATGATATGCCCAACCACTGTAAAAGAAAAATTTGTGCAGTGGAAATTTCCCCCTCTCCTTTTCACTCATTCGCACTTTGTTATGTTCACATTTGCTAAGTTTTGATCTGGTTATATGAGCTCTAGCAAATGAAAAAAATTTGAAACTGTGGAGATTAATTGTTTGTGTAGCATGCGTCTTAAAAGAAAAACTAAAAGGATAAAAAATGTGGTGATGCGTAGAAATGGGCAAAAAAAATAACCGTGGGTGAGAGGGTGGCCCAATGGTTTTTAACTTGGTCTTTTCATGTGGAAAGAATAGAGGACAATATGCTGGTGAAAAGTGCAAAATTCGGAAGTATGATTAAGCAGGAGAAGAGGAACATTTTGATCATGTACTGGAACAGAAGGACCTCAATATTCAGGTAGAGCGAGACTGCAGTGTGCGCATGGCGGGATCAGCACACCGCCCTCTGTGTAGCAGTATGGAGTGGCTATGTTGCAGAAGCTTTCCAGGCAAAGGACATACGAAATGAAACAGTTAAAACGTGAATGAGGCAGTGATCATTGTTTTCGATTTTCCTGAAGCTACTCCTTCTGCTGGAATTTTCTTAATATGCCAATATAAAGGAGTATATTAACTGTATGTATCAAATACCATTACATATGTCCACATCGGTAATATAAGTTAAAGGCCTGAATATCTTCAGGACTACCAGTACCATGCCTCAAAACATTAGTTTACCTCATCAAGTTGTCAAATACCACAAAGAGAAGAAAACACATTATTCCAAGAAAATCCTCGGAGGAATTCAGCTTCCCTTGAAATATTGGCCGATAAACTCTTTCAAGCGTCTCTCGAGTAATACTCCAAGTTACAAGTAGAAAACTTTTATTGTCTTTCGAGTTTCCACTTCCAATATTCTGGCATCAACGTCTCGAGTAGATGGGAGGCGCTGAGAAATCTGGATCACCTTAAGACACTCGGGACACATTTTGGAGTTTTGCTTTGACGAGTGATGAGTTTGCGTGCGCGTGTCTTGGTAGTTTTAGTGCTTGGTTTCACAGCCTAATCCATTCTTCCCTCGACTTTCGAAATTCTGGATTGTCACTAATGCACGCCAAGACTTTGAATTGATAGACTTTTCTTTCTCTCTGTTATGGTACCTGTTGTTGGTTGCACTAGTCGGTGACTAGTCCCATCTGCATCATTGTTCTTTGTTGCATCATATCCCAGTTAGTACAGGGTTCTTCAACATCCAGTGAATTTGGATATTTCCGGATGATGTAGCTTTACCACCGTCACTTGGGCCTACCCTTGCAGTTGAAATGGCAGAGAACCTATGATTCATAAATCAGCCACTTGGTTTTATGCGAATGCCTTCTAACAAATCATTTCCTGCTCAATGGTTTGGTTAATTGACTAATAATATTAATAACAATAATAATATTCCATTCAAGGTTTGAGGATATGAATCCGACACCCCTGTGAAGACACTGATTCACTTGTCATCGTTGCCTGATCTGCACTCTGTGTGTGTGGTACAGTAGTAAACATCACGTGACCAAAAGTGTTGATAAACCTGTCAAATCAAAGCCCTGAATTGTTCCAATTCACGGAAAGGCAAATGAGCAATATATATATATATATATATATATATATATATATATATATATATATATATATATATATATATATATATGTGTGTGTGTGTGTGTGTGTGTGTGTGTGTGTGTGTGTGTGTTTATGTGTGTGTTTATGTGTGTAGGTTGTTGGTCTGGCAAATCACAGGTCGGTGTGGTTCAGTTCTCCAAAGGGGAAGTTTGTCTATATGATTTATTTCCAGGTGAGATTGCCTTGCCTGCTAATGATACGTAACTTTTTACATTTATGTTTACATGCAAATGGATACAGGGTATGGGGGTACATCCTCATGCCCCCGGCCATTTGGAGACTTGCCCACCGTGCAAGGTTGAGAGTGCTGTCATTTCGTGGCATTATGCTGGAGGTGGAACGTGACTGCTATTAATCTGTGGAGAGGCTTGTCTATCATTTAGGGGTTTTTCCTCACATGAAGGGTTTCACGGTCCTTCACTAGGGGTTCCTCTGCCTTGGGGTACGTTACAACTAAATCCCAAACTGCAGCAGTTCCTATGGAATATAGGTTGAGGGCCTCAACTTTAAGGATAGGAGAGAGCGCATGCAAGATAAAGGTGAATAGCGCCGTGTGTGAAAAGGGTTGCGACTGGTTGCTGATGGGCTTTCTTTATATGTATTTGAGGCTGCTAGGGATATGGAATTTTCTATACATGAGATTCAACCATGATTTGGCAGATTAAAAGTGAATATAATAGTGATCATTGCCTTTTTTCAGCCACACACACACACACACACACACATATATATATATATATATATATATATATATATATATATATATATATATATATATATATATATATATATATATATATATATATATATATATATATATATATATTATATATATATATATATATATATATATATATATATATATATATATATATATATATATATATATATATATATATATATATATATATATACATATGGACGTAATGAACACATGAGCACATGTTTCACAGAAATAAATTTATGACTCACACTGGGAACGAACCTCCACATTGGTGCTTTAGCTAAAGAAAAGATTAAAATGAAACCTGCCAGCATTCAGATTCTTGCGTAAAAATGAAATACAGCTTCATTGAGATTTTCACTTGAACTAATAACCATTTTTTTTTTTAGGTATGAATTATTCTTTCATGAATAAAAGCATCGTCAGTTACTCAATATCACGAATCAGATAAGAAGAAGCAGAAGAAGAAGAAGAAGAGAGAGAAAAGAGAGAGAGAGAGAGGGGGGGAGAAGAGATATTCCATGCTCAGCGGTAACATTGCGGATTCAGAACGGACATGAGTAAAGGCAGACGAGGCGATATAAAATTCTCATTTGCTTCGCCCTGGGAGGAGAGCGATAGAGATATTTATCTCAGAAAAAAAGAAAAAACGGTTTCCTCTTCCGGCCCTGAATGTATATTGAGTAGGTAGACAGTTCCTGCTAATGTTTTATTAGTTTACCATTTAGAGAAAACTCTTTCCTCAGGGTCCCGTTTTCTGAGGAGGGAAAACAAGCCTAAATGCTTCCTTCCTGTGGAAGGGTTAGTATCATCTTGTGGTTTTTTTTTTTTTTTTTTTTTTTTACTTTGGTTTGCTTTTATCTTTAAAGGGTAATTTGGTTTTTTTTTTTTGGTTTCTAATGGTGACTTCACTCTAGTTTATTATAAAAAGAATGTTAAATACATGAAAATATTAGTAAAAGGGCACAGAATTTGAAATAATATTGGGACCTAATACTGGGAACACCAAAGTTTGTCTCCATTGCTATACAATCACAAACACACAAACATTTCTTATTGTATCTAAACCGAATCCCAGGTTCGAACCCTGGACGGGCCAGCTGCACATATCATCTATAATATATAGGATTTGATATTAAAAGATACTTATGGATTAATGTTTTTATATGCAAAAAAATGAGGCGTAAGTGAAAAAATTCATGAGCTATATGTTATAAACTTGCCACTCAAAATTCATGCCAGATATGGGTCGCTATCGATTCTAAGTACACAACCTTAATTCGATTGCAATTTATATCTCTCTCGACAGCCGATTGGTCAAAGTCGGCCATATGTACACTCGGCAAGAAAAGTGAAGATACAGTTTTTTTAAATCCTCGGACATATATTGCTCAATAATGCGACATCTGGCAACTTTAGAAAGGGGAGGAGCTTCAGTCTTGGTGTGTTGGTTTTTTGCTTGACCTCCTATAACTTTCAATCATATTCTACGATTCTCACATCATTGATACTTAAATGCAGTAGTAAACTTTACAGTATTCGTTCAAGTTGTAATTTGCAGCGACAGTTCTGAGCAAACTAAACATTTTTCGACTTTACCTACCAATTAACCTTACACAAATGAAATTTATGACACCACAATGAACGGAATGCTTGCATAATCGGAAACGCGATCTTCCATAGTGAAATCAAGAGTTAAATTTGAGCAATGTCCAAGGAAAAACGTGGGGAACAATAAAGGAACGAATGCAATGTTACGATGAGAGAGAGAGAGAGAGAGAGAGAGAGAGAGAGAGAGAGAGAGAGAGAGAGAGTTGCTGTTGTGTAAGCCTAGGCCTACAGTATATGTAGAGCTACTCATTTCATTATTTTTTTCTTTTAGAGATTGAGCGATACTATATTTGTATAGTATGTTTTAGCAATGGAGAGAGAGAGAGAGAGAGAGAGAGAGAGAGAGAGAGAGAGAGAGAGAGAAAGAGAGAGAGAGACTATGGTAACGTCAAGAAACATCCAGTTACTTGTGTTTTCGCGCCGAATCGCTCCACACATCATAGAGAACGCTCTTGCGGATTTAAATAGATTTGGTCAACTTACCGTGGCAGTCGCAACATTTACTGCCATTAATTCCAGCTGACTTTTAACACCGTGAAATACAAATATGAATGTGTAAAAATTAAAGAAATTATCATTATCTCGTATGATGATGCAATAATAAGCCTGTCCATAACGGAAAACGAGTAAATATTGCCGTTCTGATAAATAGTACTACACCGAGATATCCATACACTATCTTTTAGATCTCTATGAACGAAGTCATCTGAGAAATTCTGATTACTTCGGACATGCATGGTGTTTTTAAGTATCTGAACGTTTTTGTTTTGCAAGTTTAACATATATGATATAATTTGCATTGTATTTTCATATTCTAGGTAAACTTACCGAGATTGTGTGTTTTCTGTAAGAAAAAATTAAAATTCGATGAACGAAATCTAATGAAAACTGTATCTTCACTTTTCTTGCCGAGTGTACATAATTATATGGCCGACTTTGACCATACACACACACACACACACACACACACACACACACATATATATATATACACATATATATATACACATATATATATATATATATATATATATATATATATATATATATATATATATATATGTATATATATATATATATATATATATATATATATATATGTATATATATGTATATATTATATATATATATATATATATATATATATATATATATATATATATATATATATATATATATATATATATATATATATATATATATATATATATATAGAAAGTACAGCCGAAACGTCAGGGAATAAATGAGCTTTGGACAGCTGTTATATAATTTACCTGCTTCTACAAAGAAACCCATTCGATTGAGAAACTAAAATTCAAACCCAACGGCATCCAAACGGTTTTTCTGTTTAATGAAACATATATATATATATATATATATATATATATATATATATATATATATATATATATATATATATATATATACTGTATATATATATGTGTGTATATATAAATTTCTGACTCACATCAGGATTGATCCCAGGTCTTTCAATTGCAAGGCAAGGACGCTGCCCACTAGGCCATACAAGTCATAAAAGAAGTTGGAATCTGAGTACTACTGTACCCAAGGAATTACCTGGGCAGGCTGACTGCCTCCATACCAACGTGTTTTCCCCAGCTTCCCGACGCAGCAATGACCCAATTGACAGCATTTCATTCGATAGACATAATCAACACACAATCACGTGTTGAACATAAATAAATCTATGACTCACATCAGGATCGAATCCAGGTCTTTCAATTGAAAGGCAAGGGTACTGCCCACTAGGCCCTACAAGTCATAAAAGAAGGTAATTCCTTGGGTACAGCAGTACTCAGGTTCCAACTTCTTTTATGACTTGTATGTGGCCAGTGGGCAGCGCCCTTGCCTTTCAATTGAAAGACCTGGGTTCGGTCCTGATGTGAGTCAGAAATTTATTTCTGTTCCACATGTGATTATGTTGATTATTTCTATATGTATGTATATATATTTATTTATTTATTTATATATAATATATACCCATAAGATATATATATATATATATATATATTTATTTATTTATATATAATATATACCCATAATATGCATATATATATATATATATACACATATATATATAATTTATATATATATATATATATATATATATATATATATATATATATATATATGTATATATATATATATATATATATATATATATATATATATATATATATATATATATATATATATATATATATATATATATATATATATATATGTATTGATAATATATATATATATATATATATATATATATATATATATATATATATATATATATATATATATATATATATGTATATATATATATATATATATATATATATATATATATATATATATATATATATATCCGTGTGTGCATCTGATGTTTCTGTTTCGCCACTGGAAATGTTTTAGTTGAACACTTTTATATATATGTACAAAGCGGATCTGCACAAATGAATATAAACCTACTCTCGGTATGAAAAACTAATGACATTATATGAGAACATTAGAATCAAGAAACCTATGAGGAGAAGCGGACGATGTCTAAAGCGCTTCACAAAAGGTCTGGCTCCCCTCCTCTAAGATCTAGAGTGTTGACGCACGAGCGAACGAGAGGTACACGAAAGTTATCTTTTCCCAGCACGGAACATTTTATTCAATAGAACGGTTTTTATGACTTACGATTTCCGAAGGGAATTTTCTGGCTACAATTTTAATATCATTTTTCCTTGGCGCATGTGAATTTTGTTTGCTCGATAGTCTTATACTGTAAAAGAGAGAGAGAGAGAGAGAGAGAGAGAGAGAGAGAGAGAGTAGTAATGGCAAGGAGTAAATTGAAAGTAAAATGAGGGAACAAATTATGGCTATTATCAGAAATATGTGTTGCTGTTACATTAAGTTAGACCTGTGCCTTCCCTCAGGTCTCCTTGCATTTTCGTCACTAATTCTCTCTCTCTCTCTCTCTCTCTCTCTCTCTCTCTCTCTCTCTCTCTCTCTCTCTCTCTCTCTCTCTCGCTAAATGAAAGCAAACGGGGCTTCTTCCTTTGTCGTCCAAAGAATGACATTTGTCTCTCTAGATGTTGGCAGAGGTCTCAGTTAAGCTACATTGTTCATCAGACACCACGAAAAATGGAACAATTCTCTCCAACTCAAATGAAAGTATTAAAGAGATTAGAGCTTTTCACTTTTTTATCATAAGGAACGATTTTTCCACTTTTTAATATTGTTCCTTTTAAACTTATGATAAATCTGTATCGTACTTTTCTTCAATTAAGTGATAGATCTAAGTTTTAATATATATATATATATATATATATATATATATATATATATATATATATATATGTGTGTGTGTATATATATATATATATATATATATATATATATATATATATATATATATATATATATATATATATATGTGTGTGTATATATATATATATATATATATATATATATATATATATATATATATATATATATATATATATATATATATATACTGTGTATTGTCAACGAAAGCTTACCCTTCAGGAAATTGCATGCAGCAACGGTGCAGTGTGAGGTACTCGGTATCATATACAAACAGAAACGTCTTTTAGACAAGCAAGAATTCTAAACAATACGAACAAGTAAAAAATGTGCCGAAGTTTCTTCGGCGCGATCGAGTTTTTTCTTTACAGCTTATAAAGCTGTATGAGCCGCTGCCAATGAAACTTTCAGCCACGGCCCGGTGGTGGCCTGCCCTATAGCGTTGCCAGACGCACGGTTATGGCTAACTTTAACCTTAAATAAAATAAAAACTACTAAGGCTAGAGGGCTTCAATTTGGTATGTGTAATGATTGGAGAGTGGATGATCAACTTACTAATTTGCAGCCCTTTAGCATCAGTAGTTTTTAAGATCTGAGGGCTGACAGAAAAAGAACGGACGGACAGACAAAGCCATCTCAATAGTTTTCTTTTACAGAAAACTAAAAGTGGAACAAAGACGGAAAATCATTGGCATATACATTTCAGTACTTTTATCTTCATCACAAATTCAGACAAGTGTTTGTGAGGGCGTGTGTGTATTTTCTCAATATTGGATCAAATGCCGTAAATATAGCTGACGATCAAAGAATGAACAGAGAAAATTACGTGGCCGGAAATTCTCTTTTTCATTGGGAAGCTTAATGGGACAAATAACTGTGTTCTTGACTAACCGTCAGCCCGAGGAGCGGCTTCATGGCCGTTAAAAAGCTACACGAAAATAGGTGAAAGGAAATACACTTTCTGTTTCGGGAAAACAAAAGTTTTGTTAGGGATAGCCAGACGACCCCTAACATTCGTGTGGAAAATCTAAGATGGATTTATGTGTGTATTTAAACAGGTACTGTCATGACAGTTTATGCAGTTTATACTGGCCTCAAACCGGGATTAATACCTGGAATGTGCAACTAACCCCTACGGGATGATACAAGCGGTAATGTTCCTGACCCGAATAATTAGAATAACAGTTTTTTCATAGTTAACTTTGTTCTCAGAAGTAATGTCTCCAAAGAATGGAATCCTCTCGTTAGCATCTACTGCTTTTTTCAGGGAGGTGAGGCTACAAGGAGAAGCCGAAGTTAGTCTCCTTAGTCAAAGGTGCATCATGTATGGGGGTGGGCTTGAAACCCTGGATGACTCCCCGCTAGCAAATGTTGTTTGCTAGAGAGTGTCGGACTTGATAGCTCGGAAAATGGCTAGGTTCATGGATTCAAGTCTTCCCCAAGAAATTGTGTATTTTATTTAGGGAGATTATCTTCCCTGCATTTGAGCAAAGGCATGGGGCTTACGCCTTCGTTCCTGTGAGGGAAACACGAATACATGGGAATGAGAGCGTTTCAGTTTTTTTGGAGCCATTCATTTTGATGATAGATCAGATAACTCGAAAAAAAACCCCTATTTTAGCTGTGCTGGACACAGAACGGCCATAGGGATTTGTTGCCAGTTTCAGTAACCCGTCCGGGGATATAGTGTTTGTTTAAGTGCAAGCATGAGTCCATATATAGATACCACACATGAATGTATAGCAATCCGCTTGAACCAAACTGAAAGTGAAACATAAATCATCATAGACTTTCGTAGTCTAGTACATATCATGGGTATGCAAAAGTGGTTTCTGCCTAACCATGCATCACGCGCCATCTTGTCATTTCTGTTTCCACTTGCGTTTATGAGAAAAATGTGATAAAAGGCATTTTGAAATAGGGTTTCATTTTATGTTCTTCGATCCTTAATTCTATTTCTTTGCATTAAACATTAGTTTTACTCAAAACTCTGGACGATACCTCATTTATTTAAGTTGTTCTTTCATCATAATAAACATTTTGACAATCAGGTGTTTCTAGATTTTACCTCCATACATCCGTGCACACATAGATAGTAAAATACTTGCGTGCATGCAGTCAGCTTTTCATACAGAGTCCAATTACATAATGCTTCGTCTGCCACAAGCTTCCCTTTTTCATCTAGCATCTTTTTATTCTTATTTATCTTTTCCTTATTGTTAAGGCTACATAACGGTTTGGAGAGAAAGGGGAAAAATGTGAAATTCTCGCTCTACGACGCCCATAATTCGAAAGATGGTAGAAAATAGGAATTATCCGAAGTCTTTCGAGATAAAATAGTACAGGAGAATGAAGGGGAAACTCTATAAAAGTGCCAGCCGAATCAATAGCAATAAGTATATAACGGGAAATTTTTTCTACTTCGGCTGTTTTCGGAGAGCCAAACGGACATCTTTTATATTTATTTGACTTTAATTTCTTCTTTGTGCTACGGGTTTGTACTCGCTTGGTTTGTGCTGTGTGTGTGCATGTACTGTATATTCTTATAATGTCGTTTCACAGGTATACAACAAGTGTGAAATATGTTCGGTACCCAGTTGTTCTTTCTGTCAGTGAAGTTAAGCAGTGCTTTTGAAGTTCATACTTGCCTGGGCTGACCACCCAGGAAAGTCAGACATCCTTGGCCCACGAGTATTCATGACCCTCTTCATGTGGGACTTGCGACCTCATCCCAGAATTCAGCATGTCTTAAGAATCTGGTAAGTGTCAATGGGTTAAAGTAAGACTTGATAAACCAAGAGTATTGGCTTCTATGACAAGGCCAGATACGCTCGGAAAATCGTCTCCCATTTTCTGATGGCTGAACATTGTCTTGAACAGGGACTCGAGAGAATTTTTTGCCGACTTTCTCTTGATCTATCCACAACATTGGACAAAGTGTGCCATAAAACGCTGTTATCTAAACTTGGTGACAGTCCTGTATCTGTTCCCGTCCCCATTTCGAGTGGCGCTCCTCAGGTTCTGTTTGCTCATAAACTCTTGTCAGTGTCAGTCTCAATTTGCTGTTTCTTCTTCCACGAACTCTGAACTTGACCACCTCCTTGAAAGAAGAACCTGTTATAAATTACTTGAACTGAGGACAGTTTTTTCCTATTTTTTTTTTTTATTTCCATAATTTATTTTCCATTTATATTTCTATTAAAGAGCTAAAATGTGGTCAGATTTGGGTATGGAAATCCACGAACCATATGTTGCAAGCATGATTGATTGTCTTCCACTTAGCTGTCTACGCTTTGTAATTGGCTCTAGTTTTACTGTTCTGTCTTTTGCGTTCCAGCTTTGGCTGTAGGAGGGAGACAGCTAAAGTAAAGGACGAAAGTAAAATAAAAATAATGTAAGAAAACGAGAGAGTAAAAGAATACACATAGAATAGATAAAAAAAGGAGGAAACGGGGGGAGTGAGACAGAAATTAAGAGCTGCAGAGTAAGAGAGTGAGAGAGAGATAGTGATGATGATGTTTGGAAGAGAGAAAGAGAGAGAGAGAGAGAAACACAACAGAGAGTAAAATAACAAAAGAAAAAGAAAGCGAAAGGGAAAGAACGGTCAGTAAAACAAAGGAAGATGGAAGAAATGGAAGGCTGATATTTTTAGGAAAATAAAAAGAAAGAGAAATGATGTTGGGGAAAGTGAGAGAGAGAGAGAGAGAGAGAGTAAGGAAATAGCGGTGCCATCATCCCTTCTTCAGTCCCGATAATGGAGAAGGATTTACATAATTTGTTGAGGCCGATTATGTTTGTCCGACACGAGAGAGCTCCTCCTCCTGCTCCTCATTGCTGGGAGATGGGGCGGGAGGGGGTCTGGGCCCTCCCGGGGCTATGATTCTGTGGGAGGGAAATAGAGTGAAAAAATAAGAGGAGAGAAGGATACAGAGGTAATGAAAAGGAGGAATTAGTGGGAGGAGAGTAAAAACGTTAGATGAACATAGAGGTGAAGAAGTGGAGATGATGTTGGCAGTGAGAGAGGGAGGCTGAGGAAGTAGAAGAGGAGATAGAGGTAAAGCAAACAAAGTCAACCAAATGAGGAAAAAGAGAATCAACAAAGGAATGAAGTGAATATAAATAAAAGAAATTAAAAATAAAATTTAAGAGAGAGAGAGAGAGAGAGAGAGAGAGAGAGAGAGAGAGAGAGAGAGAGAGAAAATGGAAAACATCATTATCATTACAACCATTCCTGAAGCAAGCAGAAAACGACCAACTTACAAAGTAAGCAAAAAGACATTTCAGCAGCAACATCGAAACAGACAAAATAGCAATGCAAGCAAGCAAAGCAAACACAAGCGGAATAACGAAGAGAACCGCTGCAACTCTTGTAACAAAGACAAACAAAGAAATAAACACAAGAAAAATCCGAGGGGCAATGCTACAATTCTTGATCCTCCTCTTTTATATTCTTCCACTTTCTTATGGACGCCGGGAGGAAAATCTCGAGCATTGTGATGCTTTCGGTTTTCCTAGAGGAGAGAGACAAAGAAAGAAAAGGGAATAGATATATATAAGTAAAATCATCTGCCTGTGTATGCGTGAGAGAGACAGACAGACAGAGAGAGAGAGACAGCTAAACAGCCAGACAGAGTAATATGAAGGATATATTTGGGAGAAGAAAAGCTAAAGAGAATACAGTAATATAAAGTGATTAAGAAAAACAGATGAAAAGCAAATAAATTAGTCAACAGAGAGAGAGAGAGAGAGAGAGAGAGAGAGAGACAGACAGACAGACAGACAGACAGAGAGAGAGAGAGAGAGAGAGAGAGAGAGAGAGAGAGAGAGAGAGAGAGAGAGAGAGAGAGAGAGAGAGAGAGCAGAATTTGGCCCAGAACCGGAAGATCTTTAGGAGCAAAGAATATCTTCCTCAACAACTCTTGAATTTTTGTTGGCAAAAAGTTCAGGATTTTGACTGTCGAATTTTTCCTTGCATACATCAATCCCCAAAATCTATACTCCGAAATTTTGGGTAGTTATCCAGAACTCTCTTTCGAAGTCTTTCCTTTTCACCCACGAAAGAGAGATTTTTGTATGGAGAGAGAGAGAGAGAGAGAGAGAGAGAGAGAGAGAGACTGAGAGAGAGAGACCTATCTCTTAATCTAACGAAAACAAGTCTTAATTTAAAGAATTTATCTGATTTGATCAGCTAATATAGATGTTACGTAATACAGCATGTACGCTTATTTATGCACTCAAATTCTTTTATAAACTCTTGTTTCATTTCTGGAAGTCACTGTATACACTGCAAGTATATATAAGTAGATAGATGGGCCGAATTATTTTCTCTGGCTCTTGACTTCTTTCTTTAAGGTGCTTCGAAGACAGATGAAGCTGGAATAAGGATTGCAAAAAGTTAAAATATTAATTGCATATTTATTTGGAAAATGACAGGTATTTGCCTCTCTCTCTCTCTCTCTCTCTCTCTCTCTCTCTCTCTCTCTCTCTCTCTCTCTCTCTCTCTAAATAAATGCATCAATAAATCAGTCAATCAGTCAAATTAATCCGATGTTCTCAAATAGATTTTTAGCTTTTAGCAAGAAAGATATGCTCTCTCTCTCTCTCTCTCTCTCTCTCTCTCTCTCTCTCTCTCTCTCTCTCTCTCTCTCTCTCTCTACAAACACACACACACACACACAAGAGTGAATGGCTCTCGTAGTCTCAAGTACAGAAGTTTCACCTTTGTAAGGGACGACAAGTCTGGGTCCCCCTCGAGTGGCAACTCTAAACTCCGTAAAAATGCGGCCTGGAGGGCCAGAATGACACTCTGAAGAAAAATAAATCGATTGTTTACATCCTAAAGGCTCGAGGACCAACGTGTAAACAAAGATGAAAACCATGTTAATGTACACAAATAATAGCCTGTAATAAAATGACTAGACACATCACCCGTCTCTGAAGAATAATACACAAGACTCAAAATCTTTCCAGAGATTTTTTTTTGTTAATATTTTTAGTTAGTCACAATTGTTTATAAGGTGCTCAGATCACCTGTTCCTTTACTTGATGATGCAGGACTTTGTATTGAGAAAAATATACTTAACTAATCAATTTTGTGATCAACACTTCACATGTATGAACATTTCTTTATTCATGGTTCTAATGGAATTTAACAGATTATTTGATGTTTTTCCCCGAAGTACTGAAAGTCATGACAGTGAATTCAAGTAAGCGATTAAATGTTCGTACGCAACAACTGTAGGTCTTTATCTTCGTTCATTATTTTCATTCACAGGCTACAACACATAAAGCTATACTACAACACCGTTCTCTCTCTTTCTCTTCATCTCTCCTTTTTTTTCTTTCTCACATACACACACACGCACCAACACACAAACACGTAAGCGCTTGGACAAACGAACAAAGAAAAGTGAAGGTTCACAGTCTGCATTAATGCAACAAACTATGAATCTTTACTTCCATTCATTTAAAGAACACACAAATCTGATTCTCTCTCTCTCTCTCTCTCTCTCTCTCTCTCTCTCTCTCTCTCTCTCTCTCTCTCTCTCTCTCGCATACGCATACTCGCACAGGCGAACCAAGAGGAGCAGTTCTGCCACAAAACCAAAAAGAAAAGAAAAACAAAACAAAAAACAGAAACTAAAACCTCAGTTAGTGAAATTAAAATCTTCCGCGGTGTTGAACTTCTCTCACCCCGGATAACTTCGTACGAAGTTTTCAAAGGCGTTTTCGGGGAAGGGGACATGGCGGCGGAGTGAGGTGATAGTGCGGCCCCATCCATGCTCCGGCTGGGTGGTTCAAGAGAGTCCCCAGCTGAAGGGAAGGGGAGAACTGAGGGGAAAAAGGATACGCGAGGGATTTCCTTCGCTGGACACAGCCAGACAGGGAAAAATGAGACACAAGTCAACAAGAAGTTAGACGGACACACACGCAGCAGAGTCAACGTGAACGATAAACAAGAGGTAAGGCAAGGTGAAGAATAGACAGGGTGAAGGACAGAAGCTACGAAAAAGGGCAGGCAGACAGACAAAACGGGTAACATGAGCGACAGAAGGGAAGAGGACAGAGCCGAGAGCTCACGTGCTGCCATCTTAATTTTCAAGAATATTTTTTTTTATTCATGTGATAAAGAGAGAGAGAGAGAGAGAGAGAGAGAGAGAGAGAGAGAGAGAGAGAGAGACATTGTCGAAGAAGTGTATTTCGCACTCAGTCGGCTGTATTTGTTTTACGGGAGTTGCAGCCTCTAAGTATTTATGCTTGTATAGAATGTTTGATTCTAATCTTCCAAATACTGCTTCAAAATAAGTAGTTATAGACTGAAATTTAGCTACTTACTTGAAAACACTTGGCGATAATTAAGCAGATTTTTTTTTTAAGATTTGAATGCAGATGACACAAGTTCCTAAGTGCAACGGGAATGGACTGAGGAGATATTCATTCAGTTCATGCATTTGTAAGGGCTAAGACAAGCAAGTATAAAGAAAAAAACTGCCCAAGAAGCCGTAAAAAAAGGAGAAAATGTACAGTACTAACTAAAGGAGATCTTAATTATACAGATATAACACTGCTATCAAGATAAGTTTTAAAAACTGTCATAATTTTTACCTTTACCACGCATGCAATTTCAGCTCCATCGAAACCGAAATCACTGAAACTAGTTATCGTGAAAACCTTCACGGTCATTTGAATTTGATAACTTGGAAGATGACCTCGATCTTGGAGCTTCAGGTTTTCTCACTTTGCTTTGACCACCCTTTTGGAAAAGCTGTTTTTATTATTTAGGTCTTATTTTGATATGAATACATTTGTTTTATACTCTTTTGGTTACATAAAGTCAAAAAGACACATTTTCAACTTTGTTAAAATATGGATGATTTTTCTTTAAATTTATATGGCAAATAGTTTAGATTATTTTGATAAAAAAGGACTCAGGCAAGAACCAAGGGAACATTTTCAAACCAAGGACGCAGTTATTTATCGAGGAATGCAATGATGAACAAAATTAAGTAAACTGCACAGGGCTAGTATGAAGTCGAGAATGCCCGTGGAAGTGACCTGTGAGGCTGTAAGGGGGCAATTAAAAGGGATGAAAAATAGTAAGGTTATAGCAGGATTTAGTAGCTGGCTAGGATGTCCAATGTATGTTTGAAGTAGGGAAAAGTGCCAAGGAGTAGGTGAGAATTAATTGTTCCTTTGCACAAGGATATAAGTCATGGAAGTGGTTGTAGTAATTATAGGGCATAACATTATTAAGTATATACAGGAAGGTGTGTATAGGAAAGCTTTTTATAGCATGCAGGGACCTAGAAAAAGCTTATAATGGTATTCATTGAGACAAGATGTGAAGGGTGTTAAGGATGCATGGTGTAGGAGATAATGTGTTGAGATATATCAGAATTTTTTAGTAATGAAGATGAATCCTGTGATCAAAAAGAAGACAGGAGAGCCAGCGACTGGTTTTGTGTAATAATAAGTAAGAGACCAGAGGTGTGAGATAAAGAGAGAGGTCGTGAACAGTGTGGGACGTAATCAATGTTTGCAGATGATTCACAGTTGGCTGGTGGTAATAAACAGTAGCTGCAAGAACTGCTCCTCAAGTACCTGGAACATTTGAAAGGTGAAACCTGCAGATTTCAAGCATAAAAATTGTGATAGGCGTTTCTCTTATGAAATAGAAACGCCAAGAATTCTGGTAAACTTAAATCCAATTCACTAAAAATTCAATATTTTCGAAATAGAAAAAACGTGGCGTAACTGCGACCATTTAAGGCCCCGAGGAAATCCATGAAAACGGTGAAAGGCGCTTCGAGGAAGGGCCCCTGTATTCATAATGATATGCGCTGCCTCGCTTGGCTCGCTGAAGAGGATGTCAAGAAAGGATGAAAGAGGAAAAGGATATGAATAGGAGGGAAGAGAGGAGATAGTCGTAATTGGGAAGAAATAGGAGTCATGGAGAAATGCCAAAGAACAGATGCAGGGCCAAAAACAGCTTTTCGTTTCCAGAGAATTACTCTACCAAGAACTGAATTACAATATCAATGTCAACGCCAAAAATCTTATTAGAAAACTGAAAAGAAACTGAAAAAGAGAGTTAGATGTTGAAAAAATTCAGTGTGTCAGGTAGATTACAAAAACGATGTTGAAATGTTTACCCATTTTATGTGGGTAAGTGATGTCAGGTAGATTTGGCGTTGGGGTAGGCCGTAGCCTCGATCGGCTAACAAGACCCCGGTAACGATGTGTACGTGTATCGTACTACGCAGATGAGAACAAATAGAACTGACTAACGGATGCCAACAAAAAACCAACAAAATGAGAATTGGAAATGCCAAAAGGTAAATACAGGTCCAAAAAGAGGATTACAGATGCTGAAAGATACTGCAGTTAAGGCGCCACTAAAGAGCCAAAAGAGAATTACTGTTGCTAAACAGTAATGAAAGACGCCAAAAAGAGATAGAAAAGAGACGCAGAGGAAAAATGAACTGCGAAAAATATAATGGGGGAGAAGGATGTGAGCCAAAGTGGCCTACAGATGCCAAGAGAGCTAAAAGTGCCAAGAAGGAGAGTTTTAGATGCCAAGGAGTCAGTAACAGAGCCAAAGGGTGCCAGAGAAAAGATGATACAGAAGCGAACAGATGGAAGCCCTAACATAATTGTTATCAGCGGCATATCAGCAAAAATGAATGAACGCCCAAAAAACGTCAAATGAAATTGAAACGCTTTCAGAATGGCCCAGGAAGAATAGTAAACATAAATAAATATCTAAACAGATAAAAAAAAAAGCGTTCATAAAAAATATAAAGCTTGTTGAAAAATTTGTAAATACATATACGCAATTTCATTCTTTGATCACCATTAGTATTTTTTACGAGAACATGATGTAAATGTCAAATGAAACAGACTTGATTGGACAAAATATTAATATGATATGATAATGAATCGATATGAAAGGCGAATTACGTGGAATATATCGATGATTTTCTTTGAATGCTTCTCTATCTATTGACGATTCAGTGGAGCTGGTAGACTGAAAATCGTATTTGTTGGAAAACTGGAAATATTCAGGGAGTTCAGATGATTGAATGTTCGACGACATAACGATAAGGAAAGCAGAGTGCGCCGTCAACAACAACAGATATAAAGATAAAAATGAAATACAAATATTTTATGTGCAGGCGGAATGGTGTCTTATTCAGGATATCCAGCAAGATGATTAACGTAATGACGTTTGTCACATTTCTTGTTACTCAGCAATGTATTTTTTATAATAATATATGCCCCAGCACACTCAGTCTAATATTATTTGCTTAAGTGAGGCATGTAGATGTGCATAATTCATGTTTTTGTAATTGCTCTTAGCATGCATTGAACCTACAAACTGCGAAGTTATATTATGTCCATAAATGAATTTTATTCATTCCTGTGCCCTTGCCTACAAATGCAACGGTAGATGATACACGCCTTTGCAGAGAGAGAGAGAGAGAGAGAGAGAGAGAGAGAGTGGGAGCGTTTCATACCAGAAATTAAAGTCTTCCGCTGAGATGAGCATTCAGCCTCTGAACAACTCGGTGAAATTTTTCGAAAGGCGGATTCTGGGAAGGGGACTTGTAATCAGAGCTGACTATGATGGAAGAGGAAGAAAAAGAAGAAAAAGGAAGAAGAGAGATGAGGAAAAGAGAGAGAGAGAGATGGAGAATGGAAGTCTTCCACCCAGTGAATAAAAGAATAGTATATAAGCAAGAGAGGAAAACAAGAATTAAAAAGTAGTTACCCCAGTAACTAGAAGAAGATATATTGTCTGCCTACACACACGTATGCATACATGCACGCACACACATGCATATATATATATATATATATATATATATATATATATATATATATATATATATATATATATATATGTGTGTGTGTATATATGTGTGTGTGTGTGTGTGTGTGTGTGTGTGTATACGATGTCAAACAACCAGACAGACAGACAAAGATTAACTCACTTATGTGAATGAAAATTTGTCAGCGGTAGTAAAATACTTATTGACCTGTAAAAACTTACATTCAGGTAATCAGGTACCGTAATTTTTCATTCCCTGTTGGGCAATAAGATATCAGAATTCCATTGCATTGAATATAAAAAATTTGGCACATACTATTTAACAAAAAAACCTGAGCTCTTCATAGAAAAAAGTCATATACAAAAATATTGAACATCAACCTCCATTCCATACCACAATTTCCATTGAACAGACCACTTCAAACGGCGGAGCAACTTTTTAACCCAAATATTCGAACTACATCTCGGATTCATGGTACTGCGCACGTTTGAAGGCTTCTGCGAGTTCGTCCCACACAAAACACACACATACGCACGCACACACACACAACAAACAAACAAACAAGCACGCACTGAATACGTAGGAAGAAAAGGACCCTTTTTCAATAGCTCTCGAAAGCAATAAGTTTTCAGACAAAAGCTCCGATATTGGTCTCCCCTGAACCAGACACTTTGCCGCCGATCAAGATTTAAGAATCAGTTTACCTCCGAGGATAAATTCATTCTCTCTCTCTCTCTCTCTCTCTCTCTCTCTCTCTCTCTCTCTCTCTCTCTCTCTCTCTCTCTCTCTCTCTCTCTCTCATGAGTATTAAGCTTCCGATTAGGATAAAGGGCATTTTAACGAACGCTATACAGCTAGTCGTACGTTCCGCGAATTTAGGCAACACCGGATCTGTTCAATACATGGATAGTCGACCGCTAGGAAATGGCTGACGCCGTCGATACATAAGCCTCATAAACATCAGGAGGGAGAAGGGCGTGAGATTATCACACTCAGATCCTCCTCCACAATATATATATATATATATATATATATATATATATATATATATATATATATATATATATATATATATATATATATATATATATATGTATGTATATATGTATATATATATATATATCCTATATATATATGTATGTATGTATGTATGTATATCAGGTATGTAAAGATGGACCAGTATATATAAACGTACTAAATTCAGTATAATAATGAATTATGCAGAATTTAGTACATTTCAGTATAATAATGAATTATGCAGAATTTAGTACATTTCCATGTTGATATATTATATATATATATATATATATATATATATATATATATATATATATATATATATATGCAACCTCACCTGTTTGTCAAATTTTGCAACATAGTTCAAAAAGGATAAAAATCATTAATTACTAGAACTGTGGTTTCCACTCGTCCCTTCCAAAACTCTCTCTTTTCATTCCCCAAAAATAGTTAAGCCTACCCCTCTCTTTCTGCTCAAAGTGACTGCTTTTAGGCCTAATTCCAGGTACCCCTGCATCATGCAAGGCAAGGGAGGAGCCAAAAAGAGGAAGTTGCCCCCCCCCCTCATTCTGAACATTCCACATGGGTTTCCTGATGCCATGCCGTCATTAAAGAAAACATGACAAAGATTGACCTTTGCACCACCTGGAAGAGATGCGGTGCATAATCCCCGAACGTTATAAATAGACCGCAACAGAAATCGAGAGAGATCGCTCAGAGCATGACCTGAGGACAGATGTCCTCATCTTGGATGTCCTTTTGAATCAACCACGTGAGCTCATCAGCTTGCAATGGCAGCTCACGACATGAGCAACACATCAACACCCTCTCCTCACTCAACCCTAAGCAGTGTAGGCCCCTCATAAGAAAATGGGATGAAGCCGAGCGTGAAGCCTGGCTCAACCATATTGAAAAGGTCCTGATGACCTATCAGCCCTCTACTGAAGAAATTTCTCTGATCCCCGGATGGCACCTTGAAGGAAAGGGTGCCATTGCATTCAGCACTCTCCCCCACTGAGGATCAAGGAAATTTTGACCTTGTCCGCCAAGCCATTATAAAAGCTTTTGAAATAACTCCCGACCGTTGGAGGAAAAGGTGGAGAAATATGCCCAAGGAAATAGGCCAAACCTGGTCTGAGTGGATCTCCAAAAAGACCCAGGCCCTAAAACGATGGCTAGAATCTCTGAAAGCCACTAGTGTGGAGGAAGTTGTCGACTTTTTCAGCTCAAGGACTTCTTATTTCATGCCCCACCAGCTCTCACCACTCATTTGTGCGATAAGGTGCCTAAGACAGTGGTCGAGTGCTGCCGTTGGGCTGACATATGGGACACGCATCACCCCCATCTTAGTTTCCATGGCTGAAAATTATATCCCTCCTCGCCTGCCTCGACCAATTCCCAGCAACCTCACAAGAATGGGCACTCTCATTAGAAACCCGTGTGTGGGTACTGTAAGAAAACAGGGCACTCCACTGAACAGTGCCACTTGAAGGCTGAGAATCAGCCAGAAAACCCCCTATGTCTTCAAACAGGACAACACCCCAAGCCACACCTGGGTCGTGGACAAAGAGTAAAGGGTCTGCTGCCCCTATGGGACAGGTCCAGGTAAAGATCATAGCCAGACTTATTGCCCAGCTTGCAAGGTCTTTGGGCACTCTGCCCAATGGACAAAATACCATAATAATAATAAATTAAGTACGCCCGCCCTTGCCTTGGCAGTCACCAATCCAACATCTTTAGGTCCTCCAGCCCAGGGTCCCATTTATGTGGCACTTCCCCAAGGTAAGTGCCCTGCCAGCCAGGTCAAAGCATTTGATGATTCTGGCGCACAAATGTCTCTCATCAGGGAAGACAAAGTTCCCCGAGGAGCTACCATTAACAGAAGGAAACTCGTCACAATTGAGGGCATCAATCACCTTAAAATGATACTTCCTACTATCATGTTGAGGATCACGAGACCTCATCGATCTGAAATCTGCGACCTTGCAGTCATCAGATACATTCCTGGAGGTTATGACTGCCTCTTGGGACAGGACTTCCAGTCCCCATCTAAGTTAGAGCAATCCAGGGGTCCAGATCACCCAAATCATTATTTAGGCACGAGTAAAACTCAAACGCCTGATTTTGTTCCACTGCCCATGCCAATTGAGTGCAATGTGCTGTGGCCCCCTCCACCAAGATCAATTCCCGATCCCATTCCAGTACCCGGCCATTCCCCAGTGCCAGTGCCAGGGCCCCAAATAGATCCCCGCCAAGGAGATCCTACTCTTGATTCACAATCTCTGCCAGTGTCACTTGGGTGCACTGAGCAGTGCCAAGCTCCGCCCATTCCGAACAATGAGCAAATCCAAATAAATCAGTGCCTGGCCCTGCCTTAATGCCAGTGCCAGAGCACGCCTCTGATCTCCATTCCAGAGATCCCAGTCCAGGTCCCCTCTCATCTCCCAGCTTGGCTCCGCTACCAATGCCGGTAAGGGAGACGGATCCTTCCAACCACAGCGGAAGCTCACCCAAAGGTGCGGCCTTGCAACCCGTGCCTGAGCTGGTCATTCTTACCTGCGAGCCTCTCACGCCCCCCACAACCACTTCCTCTCTGTCTCAGTCCGCTGCAGACACAACAATGAGTAAGGATTCTGCAAGGTCTTTGGGCACTCTGCCCAGTGGACAAAATGCCCTAATAATAATAAATCAAGTATGCCCGATGAACTCAAGGAACTGCGACGGATCATGGTAGAGCTGGCAAAGAAGCCAAAACAGGTGGCACTCAAATACCCTCCCCAGGCTCAGTCCCAGGGATTCCCTGACCAAGACGAACCATCACAGTAAGAGAGGTCCGTGGAGGAAATACCACTGGCGTGGATAATGCCAGGTAGCTTAAAGAGAGCCCCTGAGCTCTCCTGGCACCCGTGCCAAAATGGCACAGTGCCATTTCTTTATCCTACAAAGACTTTGGCACCTCTATCCAGAAGAGAATGTCAGGGTCCTTCACTATACTATTTTCCTTATAACCCTATCCTTTATTCTTCCCCTTTAGTACTCCCCTTCCTTACTTTTGATTATTACTCACATTTATTTTATGCCTTACCAAGGCCCTATTTTACTTTAATCCCCTCTCCCTGTGCAGAGTGCCATTGACAGATATGCCAACTGTATAAGTCCTACGGCTTCCCTTTCATGCCTACTGCAGCATGATGCATCTAAAATACAATATGCCATCGCCATTAGTTATTATTATATGAGTGCCAACTTGGCACAGTGCCATTATCGTAGTTGCTGGCAAATGATCCTGCTGGAGGGGTCGCGCCCTCTGGCTTTCTTTGCGGACTACTTGGGCTAAGGAATGATCCTAGCTGTCTTCCATAGGCTAAGAAATATAATCTTGGCATATGAAATCGTCGTCTTTATTTTACAATCATTGATTACTCTGAATCTGTCATCTATTCTCTTTGTAAATCCCTGTAATGAACCTTGAGTCTCAGACTCGCGACATTGTGTTTATAGTACCCGAATGGCACTGAGCCATTGCCCAAGTATCGTGGAAACACCTAACCAAGACCATGCTTACCTTATTGTAATGCCTCTTCAAGGCAGACTAACTGCATGTGTGCAAAATTCATAATTGATTATTATTAAGAGTGCATGAAGCATCTCTAGAATTAACCTAGTATTGGTTCATTGTTTTAACTACACCATTACGTTGGTGAAAAATATTCTGAGTTACGCTGCCTTATCATAATAGGAATTTAATGATAAAAGTATGTAATTTCTAGCAGCAATTATTTATTCTGCATTAACCCAAATGTCACAATGTTGTTTACCTCTTGAAATCAATTGCTACGTAGAAGTTTAAGTTAAATTATACGTCACCTACGGGAAATGAGAGAGAAGTAAAGTAAAATATTTAAGTGCGTTTGCTCACTGGTAATCATTTTCACCCGATCTAGGGTGTGAATGCTAACATTGTTGGGGAGGTGCAACGAATGGGATCTCTTTCTTGCAACCTCACCCGCTTTTACATTTTGCAACATAGTTCAAAAATGAATATAAAAATCATTAATTACTAGAACCGTGGTTTCCACTCGTCTCTTCCAAAACTCTGGTTAAGTCTACCCCTCTCTTTCTGTTCAAAGTGACTACTTTTATGCCTAATTCCAGGTACCCTTGCGTCATGCCAGGAAAGGGAGAAACCAAAAAAGAGAAAGTTGGCCCCCCACCTCATTCTGAACATTCCACATGGGTTTCCTGCTGCCATGCCATCATTAAAGAAAACATGACAAAGATTGACCTTTGCGCCACCTGGAAGAGATGCGGTGCATAATCCCCGAAGTTATAAACAGACACCGCAACAGAAATCGAGAGAGATTGCTCAGAGCATGACCTGAGGACAGATGTCCTCATCTTGGCTGTCCTTTTGAATCAACCACGTGTCGACCCCAGGGCTCGACCCTATATACTTTTGTAGCGGCATTATAATTCCCTCCTCCATCGCCGCGCCCTATTGAATGAAGACATCGTCATCTTGACTAAGGTAATGTGCTGGAGTAAGGTTCTTTTAGCCAGTCACAATCCCTGTTATTTCTCTATGTAATATTTTATTTATTTTTCTATTGTGTGGTCACCTCAGTAACTTGTGTTGGAGCATTCAGCATTAACGTAATTATGCATTAGTGTTGAACTGAGTTATTTGGCACCATCTGTGCATTCCTCAGCTTCCTTTTGAGCATCTTATTATTATTGCAAGTGACCGTCCTGCTTATATTTGCAGATAGGCCTCGACTGTGGAATCTCTCAGCTCCATCCATGTACAGTCCCCTTCTATCCCCCACTGCGATGTTCTTGCTATGAAGACATCGTCGGAGTAGAATATTTATTCCGTGTAGGATTCATTGTTTTAGCAGGCCCTTATTACTACCTGCCAGTAATTAGTTGTTCTTCTGATCTGTTTTGTTATGTAAATATAATTATTTAAGAGAACTCTTGAGTTCACATAAATTTCCCCCACATGAAGAAGGCCCTAAGCCATAGATTTCCCTTGCTTTGTCTACGAATTGTCCTAATATTGAGTCAGATGTGTAACAAATAAACGGAACTCCCTGCGTTCATCCGTTGCCACCCAGAATCAAGTAAGTATCCCAGGACATTTGTAGCAATATATATATATATATATATATATATATATATATATATATATATATATATATATATATATATATATATATATATATATATGTGTGTGTGTGTGTGTGTGTGTGTGTGTCAGGGAGGGACCTGAGTAAATGATAATCCCACACCCTTCTCCTCCTGATGTATATGAGGCTTATATATATATATATACATATATATATATATATATATATATATATATATATATATATATATATATATATATATATATACATATATATATATATACATATATATAGTATATATGTGTGTATACATATATATGTATATATATATATATATATATATATATATATATTATAAAATATTGTAACTGCCAAGTAAATTAGCCAAGTAACAAGACATGTGTTACGAATAACTGTAGCTATAAAAACGACAGCTTGATACGAGAAAACTCGCACATAGAACATGTCTAGTGTGCGATGTGAGGTTAAGCTCCGAATGGCGGAAAAGGGGTTTTTGACCGGACGAGCAGTTACCGTTGTATTGTACATTTAATCTGAAGGCACTCAGATGTTCCAGG
>NC_089788.1:33168267-33178267 GCF_040412425.1 Macrobrachium rosenbergii | reverse complement strand
TTTGTTCTCCCACCCTCCCTTTCTTACAGTTTCATCAGTCAAAATAGAACGCCATTGTCGATCAATGTCCTGCACTCTTGATAAACTGATCCTATGAAATGCATTAGCAAGAACTCCCCCTGATCAAACATCAGCACTGCCATCCAGTACTTTTTCATGATTGACGTCTTTCAGTGCATGCAAGACTGGGTCCATGAGGTTAGTCCTTTGGAGAATTTGGCGGACAGCTTCCCTACACCAGTCTCTTCATCTTCTTTGGAAGCTTTCCCTCTTATGTGGAAACATGCGTGTCAAGGCTTCCTGTGCCATTATCCCCGGATATACTTTGTCAAGGGGCAACCACTGCGATTCATCATCAACATTGACGTCACTCAGATTCTTGATTGGCTTCCTGAAGTTTTGGCAAAGCATCCTTACAACACGCTCAACCTCTGGAATAAGGCGATGAAGCTGAAATGCATTTGATTGGAAGATAACATTTAAACCAGTCAAGTCTCCAAGGACTTCATCACAAAACTCTTGAGTTGCCTTGACATATTTGGATTTTAGTGCATCAGGCATCCTTTCAGGCTGCAGAGAGTTCTTACTTACCTCTGCAGTGAAATACAAGAGAGGAGCTGGCCATTGTTCTCAAATCCGTCTAATGCATTGGGCTACAGATAACCAACGCGTCTGACATAGTTTTAGAATTCGGTGGGCATCGACATCAGCATATTTTTGAAACTCAGGATAACTTTTCTGTCGATTAGGAGACATTTTGAAGTGATTGTATATATCATGGATTAGTTGGTCAGCTGTCTTCGACATTCCTTACAAGCATGCTCTGCAACTAAATGGAAAGTATGACAGTAACACTTTAGTGCAACTAAATGGAAAGGATGACAGTAACACTTTAGTACAAAGTCATTTGGTGCAGCAGTTCTATTGCTGTCAAAAGAGAGTAATTTTCTCCGTCTGATGCGTATCCCATTACATTGTTCCAATTAAGCCCATCCTTCTCAAAAGCACTTTCCAATGATGCAAAAAGTCCACTGGCTTCCCCTTCTTCAACGAAAATAAGGCGGCAAAATAGCGTAATAGGGTCTTTGCCAGGATTAAGGTAACGGACATTTACACAAAAAATTTTATTCACAGTTATATCAGTTGCCTCACATTTTAGTCACATACGATGGTGCTGGTGGGCCGGGCGGGTGGGGCCCTAACGCTTGATGAGGGAAAACAAAGACATCAACTCTAGAGTTTCTCTTGCCAGCAAGGGAAATACAAGTTTTTGGATGAAATAAATAAATACATACTGTACATACATATATCTATCTATATATATATATATATATATATATATATATATATATATATGTGTGTGTGTGTGTGTGTGTGTGTATTTTTTTTTACAAGATATCAAAACCCCCTACTTTCCCCTACTTTTTCCATACTTACTGCAGTTTCCCTGTAGGTATCCCTATCCCCTACTTTTGGCCAATATCCTGCTGTAGGGGATTTCCCCTACGAGTGGCAGTCTTGCGACGTATCCTGTAGTATTCAGGTTTATTAACCATATGTATGACCATGAGTTCACAAATTAATTATCTTTCTCAATAACTTTGCCGCGCTACTTTGGTTTGTTATCTACGCGTCACCTACTCCGAGGTTCTAGTACTTAACATGGTGGAAGGTCCTTGGGACGCCGTGTTTAGTGCCAGTCCCTCGGGGATCAAAGTATTTTATACACCCATTTCTATATTGTGTGGTCGACTAGCACGTCGGTGTAGGTGACGCATAGATAGCAAGTCAAAATAGCTCCAGTTGTGCGTTAGTTTCCTGGCACTGCAATTTTTTCTCTTTTTTTTTTTAATATGAGGTCAGGCAAATTTTTGTATATCGTATCCTGTCTTGACTTCTTTGCTTACATTTCTGGGTCGTATTCACATTTCACGGCCCATAAAGTACAGAAGTTGTCTTCCGATGAGTTAGGCAGAGTGATGTAGAATGAGAGGAACTGAAAGAAAGCATGTACTGAAGAGCGGGACGCCCGTCTGCTCTTGCAGAGAACAGAACCTGGCGAAGTGTGAGAGGACACAGAACTGAAATGAAGATGATTAAACCAATCCATTTTGTATTCGCTTATTCTGTTTTGAGGTCTTCGTTACGTGGTCATTTGTTCTTAATGGAAAACCGTATTGTTCTTACTGAAAGTCTTCCTTTAGGAAATCTTTCAGATCCCAAAATGTATTTAATTGTATCAAGATATGAAACAGCACCAGAATGAGTGGATATTTTCACCCCCATTATCAGTTATTATAATGTGTGGAGTAAAACATAAATTAGAAATATATGAGAATGAAGTTGAAAAAAAACAGAAAGACAGACAATACCAAAATACCAGGACTCATATCCGTCATTGTAATTTGAGAGGTAATTACAATTAGCGTCAAAACAAATCATTCTATTTTCCATTCGAATGAAAGGCAGAATTTTAGCGGAGCGTGATGTACAAGCGTCATGTGAATTTCGGTCACCTGTTGCGTGAATGACATATTACAAAGCAAATAATAAATACATCGATCATCGATGCATGACTTGAGCCAAAAGTTACGGTAATGACATTTCCAGTTTCAGAGGCACGTACAATGACACGTACAAACATACATTATGGACCCATACAGGCTCCCACTTACAATACGGGTCCATACACCGTTTGTGATATGTATAGACTCGCTCGCGTTTGAATACAGAATATTTTAGAGCTATAATGACATACACATACGATGTACCATATTCGCACTGACATAGGATAAGTCAGCATAAGTGAAACTTGCAGTCATGCACGATCACACATACCTCTCTGACAAACAGAAAGCGTTGTCATTTTGTATAAAGTCCTGGTTAACCTGTTTGACCAATAATATATATATATATATATATATATATATATATATATATATATATATATATATATATATATATATATATATATATATATATATATATATACATATATATATATATATATATATATATATATATATATATATATATATATATATATATATATATATGTGTGTGTGTGTGTGTACACCTTTTCCCCTATGATTGGGACCCACCAGGTGTTAATCTTTTTCTTTGAACTCTTTGCCTCAGTACATACTGCGTAATCAATTCCCATCTATTGTCGTGGTAGAATATACATATAACTTTCCTTCATTTTAAGAAGCGATTCGCCACTTCCTTTAAGGTTAAAGAGAACTACGTTTTCACCCTTCATTCTCTGATAGGGTTGGTTTCAAAGAAAAATAATACAACGGTGAATACCACATTTATATTGCAACTGCTGAAACATAAATTAACCCTCTATGCGGGAAACTTTCACCAAATTAGCGGCACCATACACCCTTCCTCACTACGTCATTCACTTCTTATTTTCTTGCATTTCCTGTGGACCAAACCCCTAAAACTTGCTGGACAAATTGACAAATTATATATATATATATATATATATATATATATATATATATATATATATATATATATATATATATATATATATATATATATATATATATATATATATATATATATATATACTATATATATATATATATATATATATATATATATATATATATATGTGTGTGTGTGTGTGTGTGTGTGTGTGTGTGCACACCTACATATAAACATATACTCGTACGTGCGTGTGCATGCATGCATAAAATTGACTATAACGAATTAAATTTCAAAATCAGGGCTACAAATATAGGGGTGCATTCAAACACGTTTCTAATCAAGGAAGATTCTCAGATCGTCCCTTTCATAATCTCCTGAATTTCCTCCATTAGCAATCACGCCATAATCGCCTACGACTAATGAAGCCAATTCTGCCCTTTAAGAAAAAAAAAAAAAATGAGACAACATGACGCCGCGGAAGTCAAAGAGCCTTCCAGCTGAATTCCTTCATTACCCTTAACGAGATTAAAACGATCGTCATTGCGTCGTTATGTGCCGTAATTATCCGGGATTGTTAACACCTGATGTCTAATTCATTCTCTTTCAGATCCGGTTCATTAAGTCTCTCCCTGGACAAAGATATTAATTGTTTAACGGATTCTGATTTAGCCTGCGCTTTCTATCATCGACTGACTGTTTGACAGCGCTTGTAGAAGATGACTGAACACTGAACCAGGAGTTCTCTTCGGTGAGACGAGATCTACGCAACCACGGAATCCAAAGTGCTCACAGAGACGAAATCTACCAGGATTAATAGAGTACAGGGTTAGACCGTCCCGCTGTTTCTGCGCATGTTTGTGACGTCACTGGTACGCACCCTAGAAGAAAACGAGGAAAACAAAGAAATGAAGGGTCACTATGGTAATTGTTTGCCCACATGCATTTTCTCTCTCTCTCTCTCTCTTTCCCAACCTTAGGTGAGAGAGGTCCCCGTCAATCTCCAGGTACTGCTGAATTAAAGGATTGATGTAATCCTGAATTAAAGGACTGATATAATCCTTTTTATTGCTATTTGGTTAATGCAGTAGGCCTAACCGTGTAAATCCGGACCAGGTGTGTCTTTGTTTCTTTTATGATTCCTTCATTCTTTGGTTAATATATGTACATACATGCATACATACACACAGAGACATATATATATATATATATATATATATATATATATATATATATATATATATATATATATATATATATATATATATATATATATATATATATATATATATATATATATATATATATACGCACATATTTAATGACAGTCTTAACTATCATCAGCAACCCACATCATTCAACATAAAAAAGAATAAGAAAATTCTGTTTAAATTTTGTGCTTTATATTAATCCTGGTCGAATTAATCCTGGGACTGGTTAGGCGAAGAGCGCCTTAATCCGGGTTAAGAGAGTTTCCGTGTTCTTCACTCTGGTGGGGTCAAATACTGACTGATGACTTTCCTTTATCTTAACCTCAGCCAGATGCAGCCAGACGACGTCATGCGCGAGATTGTCCTTATTTTGGTCAGAAGCAGACTAACCCTGTACTCTATTAATCCTGGAATCTACAATGTGAACAGCCTTATCCCCCCATAAGACAACTTCAAGACATGATAGCCTGAACATCCAAAACATTGATAGAAATATTTAGGCAGTATATATGATGATAAATTGGATGTTTGTTACGTCGGTACTCATCCAGTTAGCAAAGTTTTTACAGAATTGGATCAGGTCCATGCTCGAATGTGTTACAGTATAATGAATTCCGACCAGTAACATGTTTTACCTTGCCTCACCGCAGGTGTTTTTATCTGTGAAGTTTAACAAAACTGAATTTGGTCTGCACTTTTTGGGTGACCGCACAGAGAATGCACAAAAGCTTCCATGACCATCTGACGCTCCGAAGGATTAACTACCACATCATAACAATCAGTGGTTAGGAATTTCCAACAGACTTGAGGGAATGGTGAAAGCTGTAGTATGTCATAATGATGGCCCAGAAGCTAAAATATGCTGTGTAAGTAGCTAGTCCTCCTACCAAATAAGACTCAACTTTCTTATATTAATTTGGCATGTAACTGAACATTCACTTCGCAAAAATGAAATGCTCAACTTGTAAACGATAAGGAAAGAAGAACGAGGAAAAGCGTACTCATCCACGAAATTAATTCAGCAACGAAAACGGAGAACCGTAATCGGAATTCTTTGAAGGGGAAACTAATCAAATATTCAGCGAGGCTTTCCTAGCCAGCTCTCTGCGGGAAAGAGGTGGACTTGGATAATACAAAAAAAGAATAGAAAGTAGCCCAAGGGTCTATGAATGGGAATGTCAAATTACCTTCCATAAAATGAATATGGAACAGTTCTCCAAGCCCGAGTTCAAGTTTTAGGCTTTAACAATTTAATATCCGTCTTTTAGAGATCATACAACATCAGCAGTCATCATTCCGTTTGCATTAAATGGCTGTATACGTATACATAATTTTTTGTTTTTATTTTTGTTTGATCTTCTTTTCCCTGCTTTGCTTTTTTCACTTAAGGACAGTTTAGTTTATGGAAGACTGTAAATTATGATCCTCCCAGGCTCCTCTGTTCGAATGTTTTCCCATTTTAGTTTTCTGTAAAAGAAAATTATTGTGACGGCTTTGTCTGTCCGTCCGCACTTTTTTCTGTCAGCCCTCAAATCTTAAAAACTACTGAGGCTAGAGGGCTGCAAATTGGTATGTTGATCATTCATCCTACAATCATCAAGATACCAAATTGTAGTCCTGTAGCCTCAGTAGTTTTTATTTTACTTAAGATTAAAGTTAGCTATCATCGTGCTTCTGGCAACGATATAAGATAGGCCACCACCGGGCCGTGCTTAAAGTTTCATGGGCTGCGGTTCATACAGCATTATATCGAGACCACCAGAAAATAGATACATTTTCGGTGGCCCTGATCATACGCTGTAGCGGCTGTACAGAAAAATCGATTGCGCGGAAAGAAACTTCGGCACACAATTTTTACTTGTTTAGTATTGTCAGTAATAACATCGTCTGCAGACCGTTGCACGTGAAGGACTCGAATGTATTCGTCTTGGGTACCTTCCTCCCAAAGATTCGAAGGACACGTTTCTTCTATTTCAGTCGTGGATACGACTTGTAAACGAACGATTTACACCCTGGCATTAGAAAGTGCCTGAACTCATGGTTGGACCATTTACGTTACAAAAATCTAGCATTTACTGGAACTTGCCGCAAACATTGGAGGTCAGGTGCGATATGCAATGGGTTATAAGAAATCAGTAACGGGAATAATGTCTGAGACGAAAGAAACCCGATGAAAACAAGTGAAAGAGAATCCTTTTCTAGTTTTGGGAATATGGGATGGTGGCCAGTGTCAGTGCAAATTAACTCAGGGTAAGTGCAGCTTAATTACTGTAAGTTACCAACTGGACGTCAGGCTGGATAGATAAGGTAAGACCAGTACCCTAGTTGTCTAAGAATCTTTAATTTAGAGGCAAAGGATTAGAAGAGAGCAAATGAAGTACAACAAGAGAAAAAAGAAGTAGGGCAGACCTATCTCCCTGATGGTGCTTTTTAGCCACGTTACATCCACTTCGTTCAGGTATGCTTAAGGTCTGTTGTAGTACTGACACCAGGACCATATTCACCATTTTTTTTTCTCCTCTGCTGTCAAAATGGCTTTAGAATTTTCTCTGTCCAAAGTTCCCCAGTGCCTCATATCTTTCTTTTACAAAATAGCCAGCCTAGCGTAATCCTTGAGGTGACACCCGACTTCATTTTTCTCCTCTTGGTCTCGTTTAGATAAGAACAATTTTTTCAGTTGACCTTCGAATCAATTATATAATATATATATATATATATATATATATATATATATATATATATATATATATATATATATATATATATATATATATATATATATATATATATATATATATATATATATATATATATATATATATATATATATATATATATATATATATATATATATATATATATATATATATATGTATGTATATATATATATATATATATATATATATATATATATATATATATATATATATATATATATATACCGTTTAACATCCACCTCTCTTGGTGGGTCAGTGGTTAAAGCCACTGTATCTTCGATGCTTCTAAATTAGGCAGCAGTTCGGATCCCACTGGTGTCGAAGCACTTATCAGGTATAGTTCCCCTTGGGTATAAGTTATTCTTAAGGTATAGCGAACTGGATACTGAACGACATTTGTGGCTTAATATTTATAAATAAGAAAAACGCTATATGTATGTGACTAATTAATATATATATATATATATATATATATATATATATATATATATATATATATATATATATATATATATATATATATATATATATATATATATATATATATATATATGTATATATATATATATATATATATATATATATATATATATATATATATATATATATATATATATATATATATATATATATATATATATATATATATATATATATATATATATATATATATGTATGTGTACATATATACATATATATATATATATATATATATATATATATATATATATATATATATATATATGTATGTATGTATGTATATATATATATATATATAGTACTCGACAAAACTTTAGTCCGGCCATATCAAAATATATGAATTTGAAGGATCAAGAAAAATTCTGTCAAATCATTAGGCCGCTTACTGAGAGTAGCTAAGGGGAGGAGTTTATGGCTCGCTAAAAGAAAGCAGACAAGTAAGGTTTTGGCTGGCGATCTAGGTGCCAACGTGAATTTTTGCTCCACGCTCCCGTCTTTTGGCCTGACATCCTGGGACCCTGTGACCTTACTATAAATCTGAATGAACAGATCAGCAGATATGTACATTAGAGGAATCAGGTCTTAAAACGAAGGAAATCGCCGCTCAGGTGGGTGTGAGCGAGCGATCTGTTAAGGCTGGGTTGCCAAGTTTCACCAGGGTGGAAGGGGCAATATACCGTCAAAACGCTCTGGGAGGCCTAAGAAGACTTCTAATCGAAGTATGACTATTTTAAAGCGTCAATTGTTAATCCACGCATGACATCAAGGAAATTGAAGGAATCCAACCCACAACTGCTTGGTGATGTTTCAGTTCGGACCGTCAATCGCCGTATCAATGAACTTGGATACACAAGCCACCGTCCACGGAAGAAGCCAATTTTGACCAAGTTACAGAGGATAAAAGAGTCAAATTTGCTCGGAAGTACAGCGTTTGGGATGAGTCTCAATGGCTAAGCCTGCTTTGGTCAGATGAATCGACTTTACGGTCACTTGTAATTTAGGTCCGGAAATCTTGACCCTAGGTACCTCGAAACTGTCAAACACCCTGATTCTCTCATGGTTTGGGAGCTTTTACTGGTCATGGTGTAGCCAAGCTTCATGTCTTTAAAAAGAATGAAAAAGTTAACCAGTATAATTATTTGGAGCTGATGTGTGACATTTTGCCTGATGCATTCGAGGATACAGGGTGCCACATGTTTTCAGCAGGATGGCGCCAGGGCTCACACGGCTAAATCTGTCACTCAGTGGCTTCAGGATTGCATATCAATGATTGGCCTGGTAATAGCCATGACATTATAATAGAAAACTTATGGGAGATCGTAAAGAGGGATCTACAAGACAAATGTGTCGTTTGTTCCAAATGGAGGCAGAAATTATCTTGGAACAACATACCGAAGAAATGCTTCATAATTTGGCCTTGTCTGTACCAAAACGACTGAAGGAGGTGATTAAACGTAAGGGTTGTCCTACTAAATATTAGTGAATACTAATAAAGGTAATTTAGACTTAGAATTGTGTTGTTATTAGCCTATTTGTAGTTTAGTTATGTTGACATGTTTTGAGTTGAGTGAGGGCGGACTAAAGTTTTGTCGATACTATATATATATATATATATATATATATATATATTATATATATATATATATATATATATATATATATATATATATATATATATACAAAGAATACAGAGGAAGGACAAGACAGGGAAGAAGAAAATAGGAAGTTAAAAAGCTTTTATGCCAAAATAAAAATTTAAATGTCTCCCTTCACTGACATAACGTCTTAAGATCTATAACTTTTTGAAGTCACCCGACTCTCCCAAAACACTGTTGCAGCTTTAAATCTCTCTCTCTCTCTCTCTCTCTCTCTCTCTCTCTCTCTCTCTCTCTCTCTCTCTCTCTCTCTCTCTCTCTCTCTCTCTCTCTTCGAAGTTCCGACAGACTCAGGCTGATTCTTTCATTGCAAACGAAAATGAGTCAATTAAACCGCAAGCCACACACAAGTTTCTACTGTAACAGCGCGATATTTTCGAAGCGCCTCCGCTTCGAGGCTGCGCTTTGGTTTGAAAGGATTTCTCTTCAGAAATTTGATTCAATTTTTAATTTTATGTATATATTACTTGTATTATTTGTGATACTGAGTGGGGCCAGG